>NC_056737.1:512844320-512996820 GCF_019279795.1 Protopterus annectens | reverse complement strand
TGCCAATCATTAGCTGACCAGAGTTCCGCTGTGGCGACCCCTAACCTAGAAAAGCCGAAAGACAACAACAACAACAACTTCATAGGAAACAAACAGCTGATTGAATTTCTTGAAGGATTCAGTTTTTTTCAGTTTGTCTATGTAATATTTGAGTTGCCTGTGGACATCCAAAGTAGGAAAATTCCTTCTCCCTTGTTTTTGTGTTGTGGAAAAAACAGATGGGGAGATTAATAGACTGTCCCAAGATAAACTCTGAAGCCACATTAGGTATAAAAGATGGATTAGTTCTAAAATAAATCCTGTCGTGGAAAATAATGTAGGGGTGACTCACCTTAAAAGCTTGCAGCTGTCTTCTAGGAATAGTCAGAGAAATCTGTAAAAGAGACTTCCATGTTAAGAACCTTAATTCAGCCTAAAGAGCTGTCTAAAATAGAAAGAGTAAGCTTCTCATGTACAACATTCAGAACTCGGTGCCAAATAAAAAAAAATGTTTAAAGGCAAAAAAAGAACACCCCCAACTGTCCCCAAAAGCACCAAGACCTACCCCTCAAAGACAGAGTAAAACAAAATCATTTTCCACAAGAATTCATAGTAGTAAAATCCCCTGGTACACAATGACAGTCCAAGAAAAATACATTTCCTTAGCATAAATAATAATAGTTTCACAGAAATAAAAAACACTAGTTTTCCTCAGAAAAATAAAATAGTGAAAGGATTTCCCCAGAAGGGGACTTATCTGCCCCCTCTTGAAGGATCGCAAACTGACCATCAATTCCACAAAGACCACAGAAGGAGTGCACTTTGGCAGCAAGAATGCTCTGAAGCTTTTGACACTTAACTGCCTTCTTTATGAAGCTCTACTCAAGATCCTGGCAGAGCACAGCAGAGGCACCCTAAAACTTTAAAAAGCTATCTGGTTGGTCATATCCTTAACCCAAATAGCTTAAGCTACTGCAAAAGTGGTCTAATGCTGGGTATTTATATTTGTTTCTGCAAGAGACAGCTACTTTCATGAAGCAGAGTTCAAAATAATCAATAATTGTTATTATTTAAGTGCAACTTGTTCACTTTAAGTCACTGCTTTTAATTTCTGATGGTTGTACTCTATAGGTAACTACTAACAGATTAGCAACCAAAAACAATAACTGCCCCAGAACACATAAAAAACCCCTTTCAACAGAAAAAATCTGAACTGTTTTTTAAGTAAAACATTTTCTTACTGAAGTCATTTTGGAGTGTTTTACTTTTGTAAATATTAACAGATTAATTTAAAGGCACTTATCATTTACATTTGAGGCAGGTGAACAGAAAAAGGGAGTTAGACAACTTCCTGAAGTTCTGCAAGAAAGGTTAAGTGCACAAAATATGCTAATAAATTACTTTTCATTTGAGAAGTAATGGGTAAGCTTTGAAACCATTATTTTACAGTAGTCATGACATACTTTCTTTAAACAATTAAGATTTAAATTAATGCTCAGTAGTGTTGAAAATTTTCCTTTACATGTATTGAAATCATTCTATTTACATAATCTTTATGTTTTACGTAATCAGTAGTTTAGACCCAATCATAGCTGAAAACATCAGAAAGCTGAACTTCTCCAGATTCTGAAAGAGTTTGTTAAGCTGACATGCCTTATTTGTAATACATGTAATCAGTTTACCCAATTTCAGGTCATCTGCATACAGAATGTAGAACAACTCAGATGAAAAACTTAGGTTGGAAATATACAATCTAAACAAGTAAGGGCCTAGGACAGAGCTCTCTGGGAAACTCTGACTGTAACCAAGAAACCCACCTGTCCAGTTGCTGTATGATACTTGCCATGTCCTATTTGAAAGCCATGCAGCTATCCATCTAATCAGGAGTACATCAATACCTTGTTCTAATTTATTGATCAGTGTTTTGTGTATCACCCTGTCAAATGCTGAAGTTAAATCTATATAAAGTAAATCACAGCACGATTTTTCATTCATAACTGTTATTATATTGTTATAGAACATCATGTTACAGGTGGTAATAGATCTATTTTTAACATATGCATGGCAATATATGGTTTCAAGTCCCATCCTATCCAGTTCTGACAATAACTTATCCAATATTACCTTCTCCATTATTTTTTGACAACATGAGAGTAGACTTAAGAGTCTGTATGACTCTGGGTTTGTCCTACTCCCCTTTCCCTTAAAGACAGGTTAGTAAGTGCATGTCTCCAGTTTTGAGAAATCTCCCCATATTTATATGAATTAGTGAATAATAAATATAATGGCACTGTAAGTTCTTGCTGAAGTGTTCTCTGGTCATTGTTACTAATACCATCCCCTCCCTGTGCTTTGTTGGATCCAGTTTGCACAGTTCTTTTTCAATATAATCTAACTAACCAGTATATTCAATATAATCTAATTAACCAGTGCATCAGATCCCAGTCGGTTGAGGTGTTCCTACCTCACCTCCCCCTGTAAGACTTGTAAAGGCATATAGGGTCATTACGGGGATAACAACACATATGGAAGACTTTCCCCACCACAGAATTTGTTTTAATAAGGTGTTCCTACCTCACCTCCCCCTGAAAGGCTTGTAAAAGCATATAGGGTCATTCCGGGAATATCAACAAGTACGGAAGACTTTTTCCACCACGGAACTTGTTTTAATAAGGTCAATATCCACTAAAATACCTTACCACCTGTAAACCTAACAAACTGGGTCCAAAAAGCACTGGTGAATGTCCCCATAACTCCCGCTTGTAATCTGTTTATGCTGATAAGCATTAGGTTGGAAGGGTTAGACTTTCCTGTAGCCTTCTTTCTTCCCCAATTAAGGTAAAAACAGCATGCTTTCTATATTCAACAGATGAGCGTAGTGTGCTCTGCACCTCCAAACAGTGCATTTCTCAATAAACTAAGTGAAACAAGTGTGCTACAAAAGGGAATTGGAAAACAGGCTCTCTGTATTGTAAATTGAGAAGCAGGCAGGGAACTGTATAGTTTTTAACAGTAGAGCCTAGGAACAGAATACTGGGCATATAAAAAGAAAAAAAAAGCGTGCTTGTAACTCAT
Organism: Protopterus annectens; assembly: GCF_019279795.1. Lineage (NCBI taxonomy): Eukaryota > Metazoa > Chordata > Ceratodontiformes > Protopteridae > Protopterus > Protopterus annectens. The sequence continues at coordinate 512,993,766 of NC_056737.1, read as the reverse complement.
TTAACAGTAGGGCTTAGGAACAGAGTATTGGGCATATAAAAAGAAACAAAAAAGCATGCTTGTAACTCTGCACATGCTGCCTCTAGGCATCTGCTTTACTGGTTTAGCCCCGCTCCACGCCCCACCCTGCCTCCATATCCCACCTGCCCCAGGTAGTACTACATTTATAGTGCCACTGGTATGCCTCTTAATTAGCTAACCAACTACACATGCTCCTAGAACCCAGCAAACTCCTAGCAAAATAATACACCCTCTATCCACCCCACTATCTATATTAACCCACCCATAGCTATTCTATTCTCTCTAATCTTTTATCCACTACATACACTCAATACAGACCCTACCCTAGTAATTTACTATGACTACAGCTAAAACACTAATGCTGCTACCCTTAGTACCCCTGATATTCATTCCTTATCACCTAAGCTCCTATGAATATGTACAGCATCTTGAAATCCAATACCCAAACTATCAGACACCAACCAAGTATTTAATAAGTTTATCCACTACATAACCACCCCCTCTCCTAATTCCTCGCTCCCCATTTACCATCACCTGACTAAATACTGCTACATTAGCTTAAAAAACAAAAGCTATGAAAAAATCATAAACAAATTTTTAAGACTCATAAGCAACTTAAAAATGAATCTTATGAAGGATGGAGACATCCACCCCAACCCCGGCCCATCCACAACAGTAGACCAAAGCACACCATCTAACAACCCAATGTGTACTACCCAGATTGATAGACTTCCAAACTCATCTCTGGTCTGTCATCTCAACATCAGAAGCCTAAACAACAAGATCCATAGCCTACATGGACTCTTAGCTGTTCACTCCCCTGATAGCCTCTGTCTCACAGAAACCTGGCTAAAACCAATAACCAAAAGTAATGAAATAACCCCCCCCCCACAGTACAACATCCTTAGACTGGACCGGATCTCCAGGAAAAGTGGCGGGAGAGCTGTACTATACAAGTCTACCCTAACAATAACAATTGACACACACAGCCAACCCAGTTTGGCAATGCAGAAATTCTCATCACCAAACTAATAATAAACAAAAATAAATGCAAATATAATGCCTGCATTTATATTCCACCCGGCAAAAATGATAATACTCCAGAAAATATCTTACATTGGCTAGCTTCTAATTATCCCCAGGAAACCAATGTCTTGGGGGACTTTAACATTGATTGGAACACCTGTTCCTCTGAAACTCCCTCCACCCATTTAAACCTCCACGGGTTTACTCAGATCATTGCCACCCCCACCAGATTTAGCAAAAATAGTGTCAAAGTTAGTAACCTTGATTGGATACTTAACAGCCACCCCTAAAAGTACAAGTCAGGTACATTACCCGATGATCTAAGTGATCACTGCCTTACCTATATTATTAGGCTCAAAGCCGACATTCCCAACCAGCCCACCTACAAAACTATAAGAAACACCAGGAACTTTAACCTTGACAACTTCCAAAATAAATTCAAAGCATGTAATTGGAATGTCTTGAAATGACTCCCATTACAAGAAGCAGTTGAGTACTTCAGTACCAAATTTCTGGCTATCCTTAACCACCATGCTCGTACCCGTACCATACGTGTAAAAGCCATAGTTGCACCGTGGCTATCTAAAGAAACAAAAACAAAAATTAAACTAAGAAACAATGCCTGGGCCAGGTGGCATGTTACCAAAGCCCCTATGGACCAAGTAAGATAACGGCAGCCAAGGAATCAGACCAAAAAAGCTGTCATTCTAGACAAAAAAAAAAAAATCACTACACCCTCCAACAACAAAAATATCAGCTAAAACCTCAAAAGTTCTGGGCTGGTATTAACAATCGTCTCCACCCAGGCCGTTCCACCACTCCTACCCCATCAGCTACCCTTGATAAAAACCCTGTAGAAATTGCAAACAGCTTCAACTCCTTCTTTACTGAAACTATACAGTCTCTAGCTACCCATCTCACTCCATCAGACACAAACACCAGCTCTGGCATATCTAGCCCTGATTCACCTAGCACCCAACCCACCTTTACCTTTCAAACCATACCTACCAACCTGATCTGGACCTTACTCAAAAAGCTAAAACCTACTACACTAGCTGCCGACCACCACCCAGCTGAATATCTTCAAAAAGCAGCTGATGACATAGCACTTCCCATTTTTATTCTGATCAACAGATCCATCCCAGCAGTATGGAAAATATCACGTTATACCTCTCCATAAAGGAGGAAGTTCCACATAATTATCTAACTTTAGACCTATAGCCATTCTTTCACCACTAGTTAAAATCATGGAAAGATGCATACACAAACAAATCATGCACTTTCTTATTCAAAACGGAAAGCTCGCTGACTCTCAGCATGGCTTTATACCTTGTACCACCACGGCTCTTCTATCGTTCTCTAATGTCATCAATCTTCATCGTAACAACAACAAACTATCTTCAGCACTCTTCCTAGATCTCTCAAAAGCTTTCAATATGGTCAACCATCAGCTACTGCTCAATACCCTACAAACCATCGGTTTAGACCAACACACAATACAATAGTTTCACTCCTACCTAAACGGTAGACAGCAGGCTGTCTTATGGCAGAGCAAGCTGTCATCCCAACTTCCTCTAACCGTAGGTGTCCCACAAGGGTCCATACTAGGTCCCTTTCTTTTCTCTATCTTTATCAGTGATCTGTACACCACCATCCCAGGAGCCACCTGCATCCAATATGCAGATGACTCAATGCTAATATGCTCCGCCTCCTCCCCTACACAACTTCTAACCCTCACCCAGACCAGTTTCAGCATGGTAGAAACATGGCTAGCTAATTGCCGCCTGCTTCTAAATCCTAACAAAACCAAGCTACTACTTTTCTCCCCTAACCATAGAATTTCTCCTCCTTCCTTCAGCATCAAATCTAGCAATGACACCATTATCTCCCCTGATGACCATACAAAGCTTCTAGGCATAATAATAGACAACAACTTTACATTTGATAAACATGCAAATCACACTATTAAGTCCGTCAACAAAAAACTTGGCTCCCTGTACAGAGCCAAACCTTTCCTCACCCCCCCCCTAGCTAGGGTGGCTATTGCAAGATTACACCTACTCTCTACCCTTATGTATGCCTCCCCTGTACTTACCAACCTATCCAAAACTGATCTCAACAAATTATCAGGATGTTACAATCATATAGCCAAATTCGCCACTGGCATGACTTTTAGGACCCACCATTGCCACAACCTCAAAGCACTGGGATGGCTAGAGTATCCTACCCTTCTACAGTTCAACCACCTTAAAGTAGCACATAAAATACTCCATCAACCTGATAACACCCCTGCCCTCAAAATATTCTCACTCCTCATAGTGCCCTAGGTCATTAAGCTCAGCTGATAAACTATTGATACTGACCCAGAAATCCAACAACTCTGCAGGCGATGATATATTTGCCAACTCAACCAGTAAAATATGGAATCTGCACCCTACTGCCATTACCAAGGAAACCTCATTACCCCTATATAAAAGAGAACTCAAAAAATACCTCACATTTCATTGGCTGTGCTCTTGTTCTAAACCTGACTAACAATTTCACTAATATATGTCTTGCTACCCAACCTGCTGTTTAGCCAAGTATCTATGCCTCATAGCATTTGAATGTCTAAGCATTGTGAATTATGAGATCTGATTGTATTCTATTTTCACATTTTCTGATACATCTCTGCCAATCAGATGTAAGTCTGCACATTGTGTATATTGATATCTGCCTGTATCCTTTGTCTATATTTTTCTAAACATGTCTGCCTGAGTTTATCACTCAGTGATGTACTGTCTCCTTTTTGGTATGTGCAGCTTTTCTCTCTGGGCATCCACTGAAAATGGACATAAATCCAGTCGAACTATCCGAGTCAACAAATGTAAAATAAATAAAAAAAATAAATAAAAATTTGATTCCAGTATCTGGGGTAACCTGAATGTCACTATGACAACTTATCAACCCTTTTGTGGAGCCAAACTGTTTTGCATAAGATTTTGTAAATATATCTATAATTTATTGATTCTGAGTATAAATTTTAGAATCTACACATGGTTTATCAATGTGTATGTCTTTAGTCCTTCCACATCTTATGTATCTATAAAAAGGTTTCCTGTTATGCTCAATATCTTTATATAAATTTTCTTCAAATTGTTCTTGATCTTGTCTCACATTATACTTAATCTGTTTATCCAGCTAGTTTATTTCTGTTTTCAAAGATGTAGTTTGACTTCTCTTCATTTCTTATATTTTTGGTCTCTCACCTTAGGCTTAATCAGGTATCGTGTTCTTATGGAAATATATTCCCCTGACGTTGTATGCCTAGATCCTGATATTAAACATTTTTTTGGTTTTCTGCACTCAAACAATTTCTCTTTCAAAGCTTTCCACAGTCCATCTGCAGTTTTTCCACTTAATTCTTTATCACTCCAATTAGTTTTACATATTGACTGTTTTGCTTCCATATAATTTCTAATTAACCTTATGTGCATTGGTTTCGATTTCAGTTTGGCAGAATTATCTAGCAACAAATTAACCTTTATAACCCTATAATCATTGCACATCAACAGTAATTTCTTTAGTAACATAAACAATGTCTAGGATGTTCCGTCCCCTGGCAGGTTTCTTTACAACCTGAAGCAATTTTGTTCCTAAATGTAGGTTGTGAATAATTTCCTTACTAATGTTGTTGAGTCAATATTATTCCAGTCTGTTTATGGTAAATTTAAGTCCCCAGCTAATATTATTCTTCCCTCCTGTGTTTCATGTAAGAAATGTATGAATTCCTGTAGGTCATCTGCACTTGATTTTGGTGGTCTGTACACTCCAACAATTGTTATATGTTCTAGGGTTGTCTTTATTGTCTCAGTTACACAGTCTATAATATTGGTGTTATCATTGAACATGTAATAATTACAGGTCTCATAAATATCTTTAATCCCTATCATAACACCTTCACCTGATTTTTTTTGTTAGAATGTCTGTTACAGTAAAAACATTTATACCCTGACAGAACTGATTTACAGCCAGTGTTCTTTAACCATGTTTCACAAACAATAACAACATCAATCTTGTTGGAACAGCAAATTGTCAAAAAAAAAACTTTATTATTGATGCTCCTAGCATTAACAACTATCAGAGATGCATCAAATGTTGCTATCAGTGCACTGTTAAATTATCGACCTGGCAAAACTCCTGCCTAGTGTTTGTTAAATATTAAAAAATATCTGCTGCAAAAATTCTCTTCCTTGATCTTGACAAATGTATGCCATCCTGTCTGAACACAAATGTACCCAGAATTTAGGCTTCGATGCTCAACACATTTCTATTTTTTAAAACAGGACATTTTTCCATGCAAGTATTTACCCAAAAAATCTTTTCATTCACAGTGACCTGACTATCCTTTCTGATTTTGAAAAAATACATCCTAACACCAGTACAAGCTACGCTGTCTAAGAGGGCCGTCAGTTCCCTACTAACAGGCAGAGAGTCCTTGCAGATGAGATCATTTGTACTGGCATGAATAAAAACAGATCCGTACTTCCTTACATTAAGGCATTCCAAGGCTTGTCTCACATCTTCTGTTTTTGCTCCTGTGAACGATAACACTTTTCGATATTCATTATCTTCTCTGCAAATGTAAGTATCGGTTCCTCTAATAATTGAATCTCCAATTACAGGAATATCTTTGCTGACCAACTCCGAAGAATCTTCAACTTCTAATGCAGTAATATCTGCTCTGTCGATTGTTACAAAGGCTAGATATTCATCATCATTAGTCTTATTAATCCCACTGTTTTCACGGAGTATTACATTCTCATCCAGCTGCCATTGTAAATCCACAGCTTGAGCCATGTAGTCAACATCTGTCTTTCTCTTCTTTTTTCTTACAGTAATGTTCTTCAATTCTTCCACATTCAGTTTCGGTTTCTTCCTTTTCACCTGCCCCTTGCCTCTTTTTTCCTACCTTCTCTTTTGGAAAAATTATGCCTTTTTCTGTAGACCGAAGGTTTTCTGCTAGTAGATTATGCTAGTAGAATGTGTTCTCTTTTCATGGGCTTTTTACTGCTTGCATGGAAAATGAAGTTCATGATTTTTTATTTTTATTTGAAATCAAGCCAGGCTGCAAAAAGCCTGTGGAATTACCTTAACTCTTGCTCTCTTCTTGAACAGAAATGCTGCAAGACAGCAAAGGCAGAAATGGCCATGGTCTGATGATGATATATTTAATTATTTAAAGCATTTTCTCGTCCAACATTCTACAACAGTGACAGAATACAGAAAATGACTCAGAACTAAGACATTTAATTTCCTCCTCGTGGTAGCTATGGTCAGCAGGACATAAAGTCCAATCTCCAACTCAGATTAAGATGGGAGGTAACCTTGTCACTGTCAAATATTTGAAATCTATCCAGTAAATGGAACTGAGAGGGTGCCATAAGGTAGGGATATTAGTCCACTTTTGTGCTTATGAATGTGTGTGTGTGTGCGCGTGAGTGTGTGTGTGTGTGTGTGTGTGTGTGTGTGCGCGCGCGCGCGCGCACGCTCACATAACAGTATTGCCCATACTTTACATGCATTACTTATGGCACCCATTAATGCAGGGGTTCTCAGTCCTTTTGTTCCAAGACACCCTAGAAAGTTGTTGCTTGACTGGGCAAACCTATGAGTCATCACTGACTTTTCCATCACATATCTCCATTGTGAAGATTTTGTGTCACTGTGAATTTCATTGCAGTTTATTATAATATACAGCAGGCTGTATGCTTTTCTGGGTTTTTCCCCTTTTCTCCATTATGGTGCAGCCATTGAGTTGGTATAATTTCAGAGGGTATGGTGACTACCCCCTTACCTCAAGGAGGGGGTGCAGGGGAGCTTGCCCACCACACAATAAAAGTTTTTTGTGATTTTTAAGGTTTTTGGCTCACTGTTTTCCATATGTAATTTGCAATGAACAGAGAGCTAAATAATCAGTCTCTGCATTCATGTAGGGAAACCTTTTGACTGTGGCATCATTGTGGCACCTGCACGTTATTGAGTTATACTGAATGCCATAATGATGAAAAGTAAAACAAAAATGATGCTCTGCTTAAGTGATAGTGTCAGTATTGATTGGTACCTTTGAGAAACAAATTGAACACACTGCAATGGGATTAACTTAATTATGTTTATAGTAGTCTAACATTGGAAATGTATCCAGAGGAAAACTGTCTATTCTGAGTTTGTCTTTGTAGGTTGTAGGAGATTTAGTGTGAAAGTTGATATACTTCATCTTCGCTACATATTTCTTGAAAGGAAAATACATGCATAACAATTTCAAGCATGCAGTTCAACCATAATCTTCTCAGTTTACATCATGTGTAGCATACAAAACGTTTATCATTGCATATTTTCCCTATACAAAGAGAACACTGTAATTGCATGTAAAATTATAATATTTACAGCACTGCCTTTCTGCAGATTTGTTTTTTCCCTTTCAAAACTACCTAACTGCCCCCTCTATTCAACTATCCAGATTTTTGCCTCATATTTATGGTCTGTGCCTCATAAAATCTGCAGTTTTCTGGCAAATCACTGAAGATTCAAGTTACTAAATAATTACCTACATTTGAGCTTCAGATTTCATATCCTTCAGAAAATGCATACTGACACAAATCATGTTATTCTAGGAACTTTCTAAGTTTATAAGAGCAATATTTAAAATCTATCCTTATTTTTGGGCCTTTGTCCCCCCATAATTTTAGGCTATGTGCAGATTTCTTGAGCTAAGAGGTTGAAAGGGATGGTCTCTCATGTTGTAACACTCGCCACTTTTGCTTTTGTTCTTCTTCTGTTCCCTCCTTGTCTCTTTTTTTCTGCCTTCCGCACTTTGATCTGTATCTTAATCTTTCTATCTAGCTTCTTGCTGCTTGCTTTATCAATTATCCTACTTTCTTTGCCTGCACTTTACTGATATCTCTCTTTTTCCCAATTCCACCTTGGACCATTCCACCATTAGTAACACCTCTCTTCTTTCTTCCCTTGTGCGGTTCTCCATTTCTTCATTCACTACAAATAAGCATGGCAACTATTTCTTCTTAAACCCTTATTATAGAAGTTGTGCCACATTGTTTTCTTTTCCAGCCATTCTTTCTAACCTACTCTGCAACCCCCCACATATGAATATCGCCTAGTTCTACCCCCCTTCTTTAGTTTTCTTTGTTCTCCCACTAGCCCTGCTAGCCTAGTCTTTTTAGAGACAGGTACCATCTGTGCAATGGTCTCAAGTGTCTGTCTCTCAGTGGCTCTGATAAACCTGATCTTCTTCTTCTTTCGGATTTTTCCCGGTTAGGGGTCGCCACACACTGACTAGTAACATAACATTGAAGCTTAAGATTTCACATATTTACATAGACTGAACACATCTTTTAAAGTTTTAGGTTGAGGCATTACATAATGGTGAACATTGTTAGTAGGGGTTGCATTTTTGCTTTATACAGTTGACTTGTGAGCAAGTTAGCCACAGTAGGGAGTATAGCAACAAACAGAACAAAGATTAGACATAGTGGGGAGTATAGTAGCAGGAGAAGAGACAGAGATGGGGAATTGGATAACAGGTTAAGTAAGAAAAGCAGGAGGAGTGCCTAGCTTACGTATAGAGTAAGAGTAGAGGTATAAAGGGAAAAGTAAAGTTTAGTGGCATATGGGTATTGACTAGGGGGTTAGACTTCGAGGTGGAACTGGAAGGAAGCTAGAGAAGTTGCATTCTTTTGATGATGAAGCTGAAGTCAGAAGGCAAGAGTAAGAGGAGAGGGTGGGAGAGGGGGGACTTACTAGAAGGATTCTCATAAATGCAACAGGAAGATGGATAAGCTGTAGACTGGCATGTTTTATTTATTTATTTGTCTTTGTTTACCAGGCAAGTCCAACTGGGTAATACCAATTTTCAGCGGAGTCCTGGGGATAAAAGCTCCATGTGCTTATATTACATTTATACACAAACAGTAATTACATTTCTATTTACATTTTTACACAAACAGTAGTTACATTTATATGTATGCATTCTAAGATTTTACAGGGGTGGAAGTTACTAAAGAGAAAGAACACATGCAACTTAGTAGATTGTGCACGCAGCAGTTATGTATAAAAATTGTTTTATCATTTCAGTAAGAGGTTGAGAATATTGAGTATTTGGAGAGTAATGTACAATAGTACATTGTAGAAAGGGAATACTCAGCAAAAAAGTGAATAGGAGTACATGAAGAAAAGAAAAATCCACATCTTAATATATGAGCAGGCTGTGTACTTTTTACTGGTGCTGTAGCTGAAGTTCCTAAACTGGAAACTTATATTTTCTGAGGATGTAACCTTAAATTATGAGCTTCAAGAACTAAGTATGACTTGTAGTTATGCTATTTCCTATAAATAGTCTACTCCTTCCCTGAACTGGGTATATTTGACCTAGCACTTCTTACCAGCAGTACTTTTAGTGGTGTATACCGTTGCACATTTCAGAATCCCTAACCACATTGGCTTTCACACCTGTTGCATGGCTGTGGGATCTGTTTAGTTACATACGTTTTCAGATTCTGTATTATTTTTATTTTTGTGTGCATATGTTCATAATAGTTCATCTTGGGCCTAAAAGAAAGGACTCAATGAAGTAATGAACTGTACTCTTAGTAGGGACTGCAGTTTTAGATATCCCCCTACTTTTATTGTCCAGTTAAGAACTGAGCTGATTTGCCTGCTGCCATCTCCATTTCATGAATCCATGTTGCTTTTGGCTTTGCACCCTGCAGTCACAATGTTTTTTTTTTTCAGAGTGAATTTCTGTAATTTGCATATTGTTGCACTACCACTGTGTGTGTGTAGTTTTGTGCAGGGGCATAACGTTTGCCCTATAGATGTTACTGAACACCTGTCTTGCAGTGCTGTTAATAAATGCATTCATACTTCTCGACTGTTCAGATTTTCACAGAATGTCCAGATTTTTGCTTCATATTTTTGGCCTGTTCATCATAAAATTTGTGCTTTTCTGGCAAATCACTGGGATTGAAATAACTAAACAATGACAGATATCTAAGTTTCAAACTTCATATCCATCAGAAGAATGCATGCTGACACAAAACCTGCTGTTCTTGCAACTTTCTAAGTTTATAAGAGTGATATTTAAAAATTGTCCCTGTTTTTGGGCCTTTGTTCTCATTATTTTTTAGCTTTGTTCAGATTTCTTGAGATTGAGAGGTATACATGCATTACCTGCACTGTTTATTTTAGAATTCTGTGCCTGTATCACATTCCTGCACAAATCGCACAGACCTCTCTTAAGTTTAGAGCTCTTTGTTTATAGTCTGCTAGAAGAACCAGTCAGCTGTTACTTCTAAATAAGAAACACTGCAAAGGTAAGGTACTTTATTAGGCTTTTAGGCAGATTGTACAATGTACTATAGTGAATCTATGGTATATTTAATAGTAAGCACACAGTTAAGCAGTTAAATTTACACAGTATCTCATTTTTGGTCTGTCTGTAACTCCTTTGCACTTACAGTTGTCTCCTTAATAAAAACTACTTGTTGAAAGAGCAAATCTTGATTACTGAAAGCTAGCTTCTCAGTTAATCTGAATGTGACACCGGGGAATTTGATGACTGGAAATGAAACTGTAGCGTAACACATGTCCATAAACCTGATTTGCTGCAGCATGGGAAAAGGGGGTTGTGGATGGATGGATGGATGGATGGATGGATGGATGGATGGATGGATGGATGAAAGGAACAACAGCATCTTCTGTTAAATACTAAATACAGATCAGTAAACATAAAAATACACATATTCAACATTAGATGTAGCACAGACATAAAAAGGTGGATTTACAAATGTACAAATTATAAGTCCAACATATGTGTGCAGAATGCAAACAGGCATATGGACTCTACTCATATGAATAAAATTGCAGTGTATAGCTTTAACACAGTACAACTTAGCTCAGCCTTTTTCCAAAGAAATTTTGCAAATTCTTGCTAAAGTGACCATAAGAGTGAAATAAGGCTTTCCTGGTGAGACAGCAGTGTGGGTTGGAAGCAAAGGTTAACACCTGCGGTGTGAGTTGTAGTGCCATTGTTGTGTTTTAAAGTTGGGTTCAGAAGTGCAGCATCTGTGGTGAGAATGAATTCAAATATCTTAGGATAGTTCATTTAACCAAAGCTATTCTGCAGTATTGTGCTTGATAGATTTACTTAACAAATCAGATTGTACAAATCTTATTCCAGAAGTACATTATAGCAGTCTGTGTTTTCCTTGAAGTTATTGCATGAAATTAAAGATAAAAGAACACAGTGGTGAATGTGCTGGCTTGAATCCTTGTCAGTCCAATTTAGCAAGTGACGTGCACCTAAATTATTTTAACTCTTCTGTTAAAAGGCCCGTCTTCTTAGCACAATTCGTGAAGTCACATAGGCTGCACTATATCTAATAGAAGCTTAAAAATAAATAGCAGTTCCTTGGTCATTTTGCCATGAAACCCACAAAGCTGAGTATACAAATTATTGAAACACATGTGCTTGAGTACTAGTGGAGTTTGGAGGAAACAATATAAAGTTTTCTTGCAACACCACCTCCCAGGTCACTCCATCTCAGAAAGAGAAATCATTCAAGAAAAGATTAAAAATGGCTTCCTCTAAAAAACGGCTTTCTCTGTGTCTGAGATGCAGTGATCTTGGATTGTACAAAAAGTGAGACGCTTCAAACTGATCTGTACACAGTATGTATTGTTCAAGCAAGCAGTAGGCAAATGCAGTCGAGTAATGTTTATGAAACTAAAGTAAGAAGAGACAGGTTTGAAGCTGAAAGGAAACTGTTACATATAAAGAAATGCATTTGTAAAGAATATAGAAATCAAACAGTGAAAAAGCGAACTAAACCTCCATCTTACGTCAGTGTATTTGTCACTGCTTTTTAATATTCCTGTATGCTATCCTATTTGTCACATTCACTATTTGTTACAGTGTTTTGTATATTGCCCCACAAGAAAGTGCTTATTTTATCTCTAAAGAAAACAAGACAATGCACATTCCTTCTAAGGGCCATACCATTTGGTTGCTCCTTTTTACCTTTTAATAGGTTATTTTCTAAAATCTTACACTTACATTTTCAGATGTCTTGCAGAAGAATCACTTGATTTACTGCCTTAAAAAGCACTAGACAATTTTACGCAGGCGTATATCCTGGCAAAGGTTTAAAATAAGACTGCATGATTAAGAAAAAAGACTGTTTTGCAGTCTGCATACTTAGTTTGATTAAACTTGCTGACTGAAAGAGATAATGGTGACTCATTTAAAAGCATTTACAGCTGCTTCAGGAAAGTGTAGATCAAGCAAGATCCTTCTTTAGCAATGCAGACATTGTTTTATGTCCAGTTCTACAGTTGCTGACACTGTTCATTGTCTGCCATCTTGGTTTATCATGTGCATCACTTCTACATATGACAGTATTTTATCAAAAGTTTTTAACTATTTTATCACTCAGGTGTTGTGTTGAATCTCTTGCAGTATAGTTACTTGTAATAGAGTTCAGCTTCCCGTCATTACAATAAGGAAAGCCAAGTATGATTTGAAATTGTGTTGGTTTTAACTTGTTTTGAGCTACTAAAAGCTTTTTGAAGCAAAACAGGGCTATTGTAGTTGAATACTTAATGAACTAACATCTGATATTGTGTAGAGATGCTAAGATGCGTGAGGGACACATACATTTTACTGTAGAGAACAGATGAGCAGGGAGTCAGTGGACAAGGATTGCCCTTATTAATATTGAACAGATAGTAGAATGAGGAGGGTGGGCCTAATGGTTAAGGTGTTTGCCTTATAAACACAAGGTTCAGGGTTTGAGTCTCACCAGGGATAATTGGCTAGGCATAAAATGGCTCGCAAGGGCAGTTAGCCTAGTACTAATCTATGAACCTATGAATCTAAATCTATGAAGATCTCTACGTTGCCAGCAGGAAAATATATCTGTCTACATTTGGGATGTTGACAACACTCCTTTAGCTTCATTATTTATTTAATTACTTTAGCAAGTAAATTGGTAAGCTGTGATGGTGCAGTGGTAGCGTTGTCGCCTCACAGCAAGAGGTACTTCCGTTCGATTTTCGGCTGGAACACCTTCTGTGTGGAGTCTGCATGTCCTCCCCGCGATTGAGTGGTGTTTAAAAGACATGCGTGAATGGGCGTTCGTTGAAGGTTGGGTGTCGGGCTGGCATCTGGGCACCATAAAAATCGACTGCCAATCATTAGCGGACTGGAGTTCCACTATGGCGACCCCTAACTGGGAAAAGCCGAAAGATAAACAACAACTTATCAAGTAAATTGGTGGGAAAGCTGAGATCCCTTTTAAACCAAAGCCTTGTGAAAGTGCTTGTTATTACACAGAAGTGTGATGGTGAGTAAAGGTGCTTTGAATAGGAGGAGGTACTCGCAGTAGGAAAAGCAGTTGCTGGGGATAATAAATCATTAAAATCTTGCATTAAAGTAGAGATGTAGACATGTAGTATTTGAAGCATTTAAAGTATTTTATTTCTTTATCTAGTCCTTTAAGATTTTTTTTCATACTTCAAGATGCACAGTTTCTTTTTTTCATATTTCTTTGTGGAATTTCTGTCTCTACCAAGCACTTGATGGCCAAGAAAACAACAGTGCTAAAGTCAGTGGTGGCCATATTTTAGTGTACTCTTATATTTGTATTGCTTAATGCTCTGTTATGCTCCAATATAATACTTAAGATTTCCATAGACAGAATACAGGGATAGGGCCTTGAGGCAGTCTCCTTAGGACATGTTATGTGCCCTGTATTCTTTTACTGAGGAATCTCTGTGGACTTTCCAAGTTTTGGGTATACCTGTTTAAGTACATACCAAAGAGGGCATTGTACTCCGTGACAAGTCTGACGAATGCCAAATATAATAGAACAATGACTTCCTTGGACCAAGATGCCATACCTTTATGTATAAGTTGCACAACATAGAATTATTTCCTCCCTACTGAAGACACATGATAGTCAAAGACAAGATTACTGCCTATGTGTGTCCCCAAGCCCATGACTACTGGGTTAACTCTTAGGGGTGTGTCATCCCGAAGGATACTATTATACATTTCTTGGCATTTAATTTTAGTCCATGGTTGTGGCAGAAGTTGTTTGTCTGGGTCAGCCCTTCTTGGAGAACATTTGTGTCAGTGGTTGATTCAATGACCACTCCTAATTTGCAGTCACCTGCACTGGTCCTGAATTCAGAGAAGTAAATGCCAAAAAGGATCAGTCCCAGGACCAATCCCTGAGGGACTCCGCTTGTGACCAGCTCTTTGTAGAGGTGGACTCCTCAGTTCTAACTTCCTGGGTTCTGTCTGTGAGCCAGCTGGCTATCCATGGGGTGACATACTGATTTGTAAGCAAACCAAAATATGCAAAAAACAAACAACTAAACAAAAAAACAAATACAAAAGAAGCAGTAGTACCACAACAATGTTTAATATCCACAGATAAGTGCTTTTGTCCATGTAAAATTCAAATGGACTTCTTCAGATGAAAAACTCCAACAAAATTACACTTAAATGCATCATCTTAATTGAATAATTTCCCTCCAAAAAACATTCAAATAGAAAAACAACACTTAAAGCCATAAACCCTTATTTAAAACCAAACACTAAAGATAAATGCAAGTAACAGGTTATGTTAAGAAGGGTTGTGTTAAAAAATATTAAATTGAAAAGTATATATAAGCATCATCAGCCACAGGATGTGTGATTTAGACCAGAGAAAATGTTTTCAGTTGTAGCAAGAAGGGTTAATAATGACAGACTCTTTACCAATTTAACTATGAATGAGTAAACACTTGTTAGTTTTTTGAAAGATCAAAGGATCCGGATTATGAAGCCAGATTTGGGGGGGGGGGTGGCTATCATGGATATTTGTGACTGTAACAATAAAATTCTAAAGATACTAAATACAGAGGCTTATAAGGAAATTTCATTAAATGAGCTTAATATAACTAAACATAGGGTCAGTGGTATACTCAATGATCTACTGATAGATGGAAGCTTAACTGCTGAAGAGTATCATTTTTTGAAGAAGCTTTCCCCCCAGATAACTAAAATGTTTGGCCTCCCTAAACTACACAAAAGTATATCCAACTCCCCTTTCCGGCTGATAGTTGATGGGAGAAATAGTTTAACATCAGGTTGTGCTAAATTTTTGGACACTGAATTGAAGAAATTTTTACAAGATGAAGTACAAATATGCAAAGATTCTTGGGAATTCTTGCATACTATTAATGATTTAGAGTTTCATAGGGATGATATGCTGGCGGCTATTGATGTGAAGGAACTTTATACAGTGATACCCCAGGTTTTAGGTGTACAGTGGATACTAGAATTTTACTTTCTGTATATCTTGGACACAAAACCTCCATTGTTTTTCTTAATATTACCATCTAAGTAGTTTAACTCATGAAAATCAAATTTGTTTGTGAAGTCTAAGAAATCAGTTGTAACATTAATATATTCAACAAACTCATCAATGTTCTCTTGCTGCCTTCCCACAAAAAACATACGTCATCTAAAAATCTTCCGTAAAGTGTCCAGTGGCTCTTGTAAGGAGAATTTAAAACATCATTATTTTCCCAAAAGGCCATGATGATATTGACATAGGTGGGAGCACAATGTGCCCCCATAGCCACACCTTTTTCCTGTTTAAAATATTCACCTTTGAATAAAATATAGTTAATTTTTAATATAACTTCCATCATATATTATTAAGAAAAACAATGGAGGTTTTGTGTCCAAGATACACAGAAAGGAGACTTTTTCAAACTCCTATTTACACTACACTAGTTCCCATCCACCCCACCAGAAGAGAGGAGTGTTGAAAGGTCAGTTAGTGCGTTTCAGTAGGATGATGTCAGATGATGAAACTTTCTTGTGTGAGTGTGAAATATTGAAAGAGTTATTTTTGAACAGGGGTTACCCAAGTGATTTATTTAATCAGATAATGAAGGGGGTAACTGATGAAAGAAAGGACAAATTTGCTCCAATTTTAGGGAAAACTATGACGTCCAAAGAAATCATACCAGAAGAAAAATCAAAGGGAGATTACGGTTCAAGTTTTGTAACTACCTACGATGGTCAGTCTGGTTTAGTGAGGAGAGTTATTGATAAGGAATGCAAAAATTTTGCAAAAGTATCTGATTTAAAACATATTTTTGAAAATGATTTGACATACACGTATCGTAGAGGGAACACCATAAAGAATTTATTAGAGAGGGGTTCTAATACGTGTAATTTAGAAAAGGTTACTAGAGAAAAGAAAGGCTTGTACAAGTGTGGTAGTTGTAACTATTGTTCCAATTTAAAAACAGGAGAATTCATATACTTGCAAGCTAGGAAAAGGAAACTGATGTTAAACACCTATGCTAACTGCAACACGAAAGGTATTATTTATTTGGCTGTATGTAAAGAATGTGAATCCTTTTATGTGGGTAAAAGTGAAAGGAAATTAAAACAAAGAATATATGAACACCTTTATGACATCAGGACCAAATGTGAAAATAATGCATTATACAAACACAGTACCACTTGTAAAAAATCTGAATTCCAGTTTTTCATATTAGAAGTAGTTACTATAGACCCTAGGGGTGGTATGTGGGAAACTCTGGTAGAGTATAGAGAATTGTACTGACAGTTAGTGTTGGATGCTAGTAGATTCCCAGGACTTAATGATATGATTTCACTAGTGCCAGTACTTAAATTAAGATCAGCTAAACTGTGAGTTCCTACTACAATAGTTCACATTCAAGTAATTTAAAAAGAAAGGAAAAAAGGAAAAGAATGGTTTTATATATTATATACTTTTTTGGACTAGTAGAAATAATGTACACCCAAGGGCTTATACTATTTAAGTATAACAACTGGATATACAATTTGTACAAATGTTAGGTGTCATTTTCATTTGGTCACAGGAGGGGACTAATTGATTATTTTACAGTATTTTAAATACATAGTTAGACGTTGCCCATTCGATTCTCAGTTAGACCGTCTTCTGTGTGGCGACATGCATGAATGGGCATTCCTTCGTTGAAAGTTGTGCATTAGGCCCGGCAAGCCAGCACGTAAAAATCTACTGCCAATCATTAGCAGACCGGAGTTCCACTGTGGCGACCCCTAACTGGGAAAAGCCGAAAGACACAACAACAACATTTTAAATACATTTTAATGTAATTTAATGTTAGAAGTTGACGTCTTATACATCTACTAAATGTGATTTTGTTTTTTATATACAGATAACACTGTTTTATATACAACAACAACATTTTGGTGTTGACTTTTGAGTTATACTTTTAGACAAGGTATTACAACATGTATTTATAGTGTGACATTTCAAGGTAAAGTTTTAAAGGTTTTTAATTAAGTAATCACAATTTTATTCCTATTGGTTATATTTCTAATTGGTTTCAATTAATTGGAATATAAAATGGGAAGGATGTGACTTCATTTTTATTTGACGAAGTTGAAGATGAAAACGTGATTATACACTGTAAATGTTATTTGTGTTGGGTCTGTTATTAAAAGCTCTTCGTGTTACTCCAACTTGACTCGAGGTGCTTTTCTACAAGTTTACTAATTTTAATGAATGGTTGAATAATGATGTGGACATTAAAACTACAGTACATAATAATCAGGACACAATTTATGACAAACTCGATACTCTTGATTACAAAATGTTAAAATTTTAAAAATACAGCTCGAGAATAATTACCTCCAGGAATGCATCCGGCAGAGGCAGGTGCCTAAGGGACTAAGAATTTGAGGTATCTAACAGGGCTGGAGCTAAATTCACCATTACACATGGAATTAATTGAGTTTTTCAACAATACAGGCTGTGAATTTTTAACAATACTCAGAAGGCACAATAAGGAACTTATTGACATTTTATTACAAGACCTTAATCATTTGGACTACGAGCTTACTAATGACAAAGAATATGAGAATGTCAAGGTGGAACACATGCGTGTTTTCCACAATATTGAGCCACATTTGAATAAAATGCTTAGCACAAAAAGGCAAAAATTAGAAAGAGATAATGAAGAATATAGAAAAGGGATGGCTTATCCAGCTCCTCCCCTGTCACAAACATGGGGCAATAGGAGGTTTAAGAGATCATTCTAGTCTACTCAGCAGACCGAAATGCAGCAGACCAACACAACCAGTAATGATTACGAATTGAATGAAAACTTCCGGCAGGGTCAAGAAGAGGAAGTGACTTAGTTGAATTACAACAAAGATTATCCGCCGCTCAGGAGGTCTGAGTGAATTAGACAGACACAAAATCAACATGTGCAACAAAATACCCAGTTTGGCCAACTAGGGACTCTTTCCAACAGCAGTATTTTTGCAATTTTCACCAGGGGGATCAGTGGAACATGAACAGGTCGCCACAGCCCCTAACAAAGAATCATCCACGTTAGAATGGCAGGGAGTGGAATTAACTGTAGGAACAACACAAAACCCTGACACCAGTGTTATTGGACACCTCCAGACTGTGGGGATGTTACATGCTGTTGAGGTATGTAGCACGCAAGGGGACTTTAAAGTTTACAGTTTTTCAAGTACTGTTATTATCACTGACATAGCTGACATTTTAGCAAAGGGCTTAACCTTCATTCCTGATTATAGAGCTCACTTACCATAGGTTCATAGGTTGGTACTAGGCTATCGGCCCTATGGCCTATACAAGCCTATCCATAACAATTCCCTGGCTATTTCTTCCCACACTATTTACTTCTTGGACCCCTGTCTAGCAGGGCAAATGACGTGATCCCCAGGGTGAATTTCCTTTCTCCCATCCGATTGTCAAGGTTCCTTTTGAAGAGGGCCAAAGAGGCACTCAGCTTGACATGTATGGGTAGTCTACTCCAGAGTCTGGGGAGTCGCTGGGTCAGGAACCTATCCCTCCAGCATGTTTTGTTTATTGTAGTGACAAGGTTTAGATGCCTGGAGCATGTGGCACTGAGCAACTGGGATTTCTTTAAATGTAGCATGTCCAACAGCTCTGGGTTTGACATGGCCTTGTATGTTAATCAGAGATCGCCTCTGAGAAGACGATATGCGACAAGAGTATAGCTGGAGTTTCTTAAAGTGGTCAGCCTAGGGCATCTGCTTTAGGCCTGTGATTCTTTTAGTGAGGCATTTCTGCAGCCTTTCCAGTTGTTGCAGGTGTCCTGAGAGGTACATACCAAATAGGGCATTGTATTCTATAATGGGTCTAATGAGGGATGAGTACAGTGGGACAATGACCTCCTTTTTTCTGGATGAAAAGCCCTTGGTGATGAGGTGTGCCACATAGAAGGATTTTCTGACTGTTATGGTGGTGTGGTTATTGAAGGTGAGACCACTGTCCACCTGTGTCCCTAAGTCTCTTATCACACTTTCGGTGTTTAGTGGACTGCCACCTATGTGGTAATTTACGGGTACATGTTTTTTCCCAAAGGGGTTAACTATACATTTCTTGGCATTGAGCTTGAGCCCATGGCTCTGGCACCAAGCATCTGTTTCTGTAAGACCCTTTTGTAGAGTATCCATATCATTTGGAGATTCAATAATGGCTCACAGTTTAGAGTCATCTGTGAACTTTGTAAGCCAGAGTCCCTTAGTATTGGCCTGTACTTCAGAGAAGTAGATGCCAAATAAGAGTGGTCCCAGGACTGAACCCTGAGGTACTCCACTTGTCACTTATTTGGAGCTGGATTTGGAGTCAGTGTGGGTTCTGTCAGTAAGCCAGTTGGCAACCCATCAAGTGACATAGGGATTAATGCCCAGCTTAGTAAGTTTATCTATGATTCCAGAGTGGGGTATGGTGTCAAAGGCCTTGGCGAGGTCCAGATAGGCTGTGTGGACTGCCTTACCTTCGTCCACGGCTCTGGAGACTGATTTGAAGAAGTCAATCAGGTTCAGGAGACAAGATCGGCCCTTCATGAACACAAACTGGGTGGGGTCCAGTGTTTGAAGGTTGCCAATGTCTTTGTTTATAAGTTCCATGATAATACGTTCTATGGCCTTGCAGATCAGGTTAATCAGACTGATGGGGCAGTAGTTCCCGGGATCCAAGTTGGATATCCCTTGTGGAGTGGGATAACTGTAGCTGTGCAGTGGGCACGAAGCCTGAGGTGAGGCTATAATTAAATATGACACTTAGGTAAAGTGCAAATTCATTTTGTAGTTCATGTAGTACACAGCCCGAGATGTCGTCTGGTCCCATGGATGCTGTATTTTTAGCTTTGGAGAGTGCGTTTTTTACCTGTGTGGCCATTATTACCAGAATTTGGCAATCTTCTGGTATTGAGATTGGCCATTTAGGGGATGAGAGGGGTTTTAATTGATATTAAGCTGTTTCTGTGAAAGATTAATTTGAAGTTATTGTGTTCAAATGATAATATTACAATGAATTTATTCAGGATACCTAGTTCTTTTTAACCCCCCCCCCCCACTGCATCCTTACTTACAGTTATTTGAAAGGATGTTTGATTTAGACCTGAGGAAAGTATTTTCAGTTGAAGCAAGAAGGGTCAATAATGACAGACCTGGAACCAATTTAACTATGAATGAGAAACAATTTGTTAGTTTTTTGAAAGATCAAAGGATCCAGATTATGAATCCAGATAAGGGGGGGGGGGTTGGCTATCATGGATATTTGTGACTATAACAATAAAATTCTAGAAATACTAAATACAGAGGCTTAGAAGGAAATTTCCTTAAATGAGCTTAATATAGCTAAACATAGGGTCAGTGGTATACTCAATAATCTAGTGATAGAAGGAAGCTTAACTGTTGAAGAGTATAATTTTTTGAATAAGCTTTCCCCTAGGATACCTACAATGTTTGGCCTCCCTAAACTACACAAAAGTGTATCTAACCCCCCCTTTCCAGCCGATAGTTGATGAAAGAAACAATGTAACATCAGATTGTGCTAAATGTTTTGGACATTGAATTGAAGAAATTTTTACAAGCTGAAGTACGAATATGCAAAGATTCTTGGGAGTTCTTGCATACTATTAATGATTTAGAATTTCATAGGGATGATATGCTGGTGGCTATTGGTTGGAAGGAAATTTATACGGTGATAGCCCAGGTTTTAGGTGTACAGTGGATAGTAGAATTTTTATTAGCTAATGGGGTACCTCAAGGGAAATTGTACTTATATGAGACACTATTTGATGTGGTTCTTTCCAACAATTTTATTTATTTTGAGTGCAACTCTTATGTACAAACTAGTGCGGTAGCGATGGGCTCACCATGTGGTAGAATTTTTGCCAACATGTTTATGGCCAATTGGGAATGGAAGTTTGTTTTGAATAGTGTTTATAAATCCAAACTGAGACTGTACACAAGATACCTTTGTGACAATTGGGGAGAGATGGGCGAAGGCCGCTAGCCTAGTCAAATAGAATTTGATATATAATTTTGGCATTTGTAAATAAATGTAAAAATACAGCATGCTTTCTTGAGTGTAAAAGCATACTGTGAAATGTGGAATTGTGAAATATGTGACAACATTGCACTCTACTGTCCCAGTGAAGCATGTTATGACCCTTTCATGTTAGAATTCGGCTCCAGTGAGTCTGGATGGAGGTTTCATGTCCATTGTTTTAAGGCTAAAGTTTATGACCAGAATTTACATATGGAAGTTGCTTTATTGCTCTGTTTTCTGCTAGAGGGTATATGTGAAATGCCTTGTATTGTAAGTTTCTGAGCAGGTGTTAGATTGCTAAATAATGCGGTTTGTTTGCCTGGGAAAACCTAAGTGTCAGCATGATGTAATTTGGGATGGACCCAGCAGATATGTTTGTTAGTAATGTTTAAATACTATTTCTCACAAGAGACTTAGAGCATTTTGATCTTGGATATCTAACTCAGCACTCTGCCTAAGCTCATATGTAAGTTTTAGCACTGTGATTTCTTGTAGGAATAGTTAAAGTTAGTAAAGATTAATTAGGTATTTTGCTTTGAAATCAGACATGTCCTACTGTATTATTTTAAGTTTCTGTGTGATCTCTGGACTCTTAGATATCTCTGTGGTGTAGTAGTTTTGTCTTGTGTTTTAATTATTTATTATTAAATATTTTTAAAACCTTCTACCTGTGGTTGGTTTATGTAGAGATAAATGATGCTTTAGAGTACATTATATATTTATAGAGTTTACAGTCCGGTTCGATTCTCAGCTAGAGCATCTTCTGCGTGGAGACATGCATGAATGGGCGTACCCTCGTTGAAGGTTGTGTGTCAGGCCTGGCAAGCCAGTATGTAAAAATCAACTGCCAATCATTAGCGGACCGGAGTTCCGCTGTGGTGACCCCTAACAGGGAAAAGCTGAAAGACACAAACAAACTGTCTAAGCCCTTCCAATAAGCTTAGACTAAATAGTCACATTACCATTGGATAATAATATTGCACAGTAATAATTGGACACCCTTTTAAGGGCCTTTTAGTAGCTGATATTATTAGCTGGGTGGTGGCAGGGATTACTACCTTATGGTCTGGGTAAAGGGGCACAGCTGGAGAATCTGTGTCAGCCTTTCCCAGGAGTGTCTGTGAAGTTTTATAAATACTTATCTCAAAGTGTGTGTGTGTGTTGTGTCAGCTACTTGGGCAGGGACACAAAACACTGGTCAGACAGAGAGGGTACTTGAGGTTTTAGCTTGCCCAGCTAGGCTGAGACCTGGACCCTATAGCTGTGCCAGTGGGGACTCTTATTGGGGATCTGGTGAGCAAGGGAGCAACCAGCCTCAGACTGACTATGATCTCTGTGAGGGAACTTGTACTTTACTGTGTGCATTAGTTATCCTTTCCTCTCTTCTAGGAGACTACTTCCATGGTGTTAGTGGTGAGAATTGAGGCTCCTTGGTTGCTGGGCCAGGGCACGGCCGTCACATGTGGTTTGCAGTGGTGGGATCTACTTCACACACTAATTGGATTGTAGTGGTGTGGGAAGAGCGAATTCCTGTATCTTATGTACAGTGATCTCTAAAAGTGTTTTGTATTCTAAAACAGCCACGCAGTGTATACTCAGAGTTCATTATTTTATTTCTTTTGTTAGCTTAGTGTTAGTCAAGGTGAGCAGGCAGCATGTCAGCAGAAGAGTATGGAAAGCTGACAAGGAGCCAGCTGGCGGAGATGTGCCAGGCTAGGGGACTGATGCATGGAGACCTGACTAAAGCAGACCTGATTGCAGCCTTGGTTACAGCTGCATCAGAGAACAACAGCCTGGAGAACAATCAGACTGACAGTGGAAATACAATATCCTCAGAGAATGGACAGCTCATCCTTTCTGCAGTAGACTTAAAAATCCAGCTGGAGCTAAAGAGACTTGTGTTGGAAGCCAGGTGTATGGAACTAGAAGCAGCCGAGAAAATGGGGAGTCTACAAGCTGAGGAAAATGAACAGCAGAGGAGGCATGAGAGGGAAATGCTGACTCTTCGCCAGAGTCATGGAGGTAATGGGGAAGGTAGTAACCGGACCCCAGAAGCACAAAAGGTGAGTAAATTTCTTCCACAGTTTAAAGAGGGGGATCATTTTGATAGCTTCATTCATAAGTTTGAGCGGGTATGTAAACAGTATGAAGTTGACCAAGGGCTCTGGGTACAGTTCCTGACCCCCTTACTCCATGGTAAAGCTGCAACTTCTTTAGCAAAAATGCATGGCACTGACTGTTTTGATTATACTGCTGTAAAAAGACACTTGTTGGAATGTTTAAGCTAACACCTGACATGTATAGGAAAAATTTTTGTGAGCATAGACCCAAGGCAGATGAAAATGTATGTGAATATGTTGCTGAACTGAGCACTTATTTTCATAGCTGGCTGAGTGGATGTCAGATCACCACTTCTGAAGGGCTGGCAGACCTTTTGGTAAGGGAACAAGCCCTTAGCACTTTGCCTAAGGACATGAGGATCTGGTTAGCTGATAGACAGTGTGCTACTTCAGAGGAGTTGGAGAAGAAGGGAGACCTATACCTAGCAAGCAGGGCAGCCCTGCACAGGAAAGGGACCCCCAGTACTGCTCGTGGGACTAAAGGAACCCATGGTGGACAGCACAGACTACCCCGACAGAATCTGCCAGTAGCAGGGGAAGCCACTAGTCCAGGAACATGTCCAGGAGCTAGGGTTAAATGTTTTGAATGCAACCAGTGGGGCCATGTGGCATACAGATGCCCATGAAGGCAAGGTGGGGAACCAAAGGTTAGGGAGCCGGTAAGTTGGAAATACAAAATGCCAACAGTGGGTTGTCTTGAGGCAACAGGGGTATGGAACTACCATCCTGCAGATGTCCTGAGAGGAAAGGATATGAATGAGGCAGTACTATGTACTTATGCAGTAACATGCCATGAGGCTAGGAGACAAGCATGTGGGTCTGGTAGCCTGGGGGAGACCCAGATAGACTGCATACTTGCAGCCAGGACTGCTGAGTTGGTTACTTCAGGGAGTGAGCTACGCTGTAGCAGTGACACTGAATGTGAGCCACAGCTGCTTGTGGGTACTGATGTTCCCTTGGACAGGGTAGCTGCAAAGGTATAGGTGAGTAGTAGTACCCAGGCTGACAGTGAGGCACCACTATCAGAGGATGCCAGACTTCCTGTGGAAGAGAAGCTGGGAAGGGTTACAAGGAGAGACTTGATACAGACTCAGCTGTCAGACCATACATTGCAAGGCCTGAGGCAGGAAGCTAGGGAGGCACCTGATTCTCAAGGGAAGGGGGAATCTGTATACTGGAACAAAGGGTTCCTGTACAGAGAGTGGACCCCTGAGGGAGGGGCTAAAATGTGAAAGAGTACAGCAGTTGGTAGTGCCTAGAGCTTACCGTCTGGTGCTTCTAGCCATAGCCCATGATATTCCCTTTGCAGATCATATGGGCATAAAATGTACAAAGAGGTGTATTATGCAAAACGTCTATTGGCCTGGAATTTCCAGAGATGTAACAGGGTACTGCAGGCCCTGTGAGCAGTGCCAAAAGGTAGGCACGGCAGGAGACAAGGTGAGAGCTCCTGTGATGCCTCTGCCTGTGATTGAGGAGCCATTTAAGAGGGTAACTATAGATATTGTGGGTCCTCTGAGTACCCCAAGTTCCACAGGGAAAATGTATATCCTAGCGACTGTAGATTATGCTACATGATACCCTGAGGCAGTGGCTTTGTCCTCCATTGAGGCAGAGAAGGTGGCAAATGTTTTGCTAGAGATTTTCAGCAGGGTAGGTTTCCCAAAGGAAATACTGTCTGACAGAGGTGCCAATTTTATGTCAGACCTGCTGGCTTGTCTGTGGAAGTCCTGTGGGGTGAAGCACATGAAGACCACCCCCTACCATCCCCAGACTAATGGTCTTGTTGAGAGGTTAAACTCTACAATCAAGTCCATGCTACGGGCATTTGCAGATCAGTTTAAGAGGGAGTGGGACAAATATTTGCCACATCTGTTGTTTGCTTATAGAGAGGTTCCCCAGGAATCCACAGGTTTTTCACCCTTTGAGTTGCTGTATGGGTATAGGGTGAGGGGAACTCTAGATTTAATTTGAGATGAGTGGGAAGGTGAGTGTGAGTCTCACAAGGAGTCTGTTGTGGCATACGTCCTGATCCTCAGGACAAGGCTCAGGGAACTCATGGGCCTGACCCAGGAGAACCTGGCAGAAGCCCAACAACAGAAAAAGGTGTGGTATGACAGGAATGCTCGAGACAGAGAGTATGCTGTAGGGCAGCTGGTGATGGTTCTCATTCCTGTCCGACACAACAAGTTGCAGGCAGCTTGGGAGGGACCCTACAGGGTGGTAAGAAAGTTAAGTGATGTTAACTACATGGTGGACGTGCTTGGCAGATGGCAGGGGTACAAATTGTACCATGTTAACATGATGAAACCTTACCATGATAGGATGGCCCTTGTGCTGAGCATTTGCAGTGGATTGCAGGAGGAGTCTGAGAGAGATCTTGTGACTGATCTCCTCAGTGAGGCTCGGGCTGACACCTCGGTGGAAGGGGTAGCAATGTCCCAGCAGCTATCTCCTACCCAGGTTCAAGACATCCGAGCAGTGTTGCAGGAATTTAGTGACGTGTTCACTGGGAAACCAGGGTGCACCCACCTGGTGCAGCACCAGGTGGATACAGGACCTTAAAGGCCTATTAGGCAGGCCCCTTATAGGGTGCCTGAGAGAGTCAAACAGACTCTGAGGGAGGAGATACAGGAGATGTTGGAACTAGGGGTGAATCAAGAGTCCAACAGTCCCTGGGCCTCACCAGTGGTGTTGTTGCCAAAGAAGAATGACACCACCAGGTTCTGTGTGTATTACAGGAAATTAAATAGTCACACAGAGTCAGATGCTTACCCCATGCCTAGGACAGATAAGGCTCTAGAGCAGCTGGGTGGGGCTAAGTATCTTACAACCATTGATCTTATCAAGGGTTACTGGCAGGTGCCCTTGACTCCCAGTGCTAGAGAGAAGTCAGCCTTTGTGACTCTTTTTGGCTTGTATGAGTTCACAAAGATGCCCTTTGGGATGAAGAATGCCCCAGTGACTTTCCAGAGGCTGGTAGATCATATCCTAGCAGGAGCAGGAGAGTCTACCCTTGCTTACCTAGATGATATTGCCATCTACAGCCATTCTTAGCAAGAGCACCTTCGGCATGTCAGGGAGGTGCTGGGCAGACTACAGAGGGCAGGGTTGACCATTAAGCCGAGCAAATGTCAGGTGGGTATGGCAGAGGTCTCCTACCTAGGACATAGAGTGGGGAGTGGTAAGATAAGGCCTGAACCTGCCAAAGTTGAAGCTATTCAGGCATGGCCTGCATCTGTTACTAAAAAGCAGGTGAGGGAATTCTTAAGGACAGCAGGGTACTACAGAAAGTTCGTTCCCAATTATAGAACCATAGCTTCTCCCCTCACAGACCTGAAAAGGAAGAACAGGCCAGATAAGGTAGTGTGGACCACAGCATGTGAGCAGGCATTTCAGAAGCTTAAGGAAGCTTTGGGAGGACCCCCTGTGTTAGCCAGTCCAGACTATAGCAAAGAATTTGTTGTGCAGGTGGATGCTTCAAACTATGGAGTGGGGGTTGTACTTAGCCAGATTTCTTCAGAGGGAGAAGAGCACCCAGTGGTTTATCTCAGTCGTAGGCTCCAACCCAGGGAAGAATGCACGGTAGAAAAGAAATGTCTAGCCATAGCATGGGCACTACAAAAACTTCAGACTTATCTGTATGGAAGGAAATTCACTATGATGACAGATCACAACCCTCTAACAAGGTTAAACAGAGCCAGTCAGCAAAATGCCAAGTTGTTAAGATGGAGTCTGGGGTTGCAAACATATGATATGTCAGTGCAGCACCGCAGTGGGAGTAGCAATGCCAATGCAGTTGGGCTGTCAAGACAGGGAATGGGGTGAGGTACACCCAGATAGACCTGACACTCTCAAGCGATGTTTCTCAAGGGGCACTTGAAAAACTTGCTTGAGTTCCCCAGGGGGGAAGAGATGTAATGATTGGGGAGAGATGGGCAAAGGTTGCCAGCCTAGTCAAATAGAATTTGTTATATAATTCTGGCATTTGTAAATAAATGTAAAAATACAGGCATGTTTTCTTGCATGTAAAAGTATACTGTGAAATGTGGAACTGCGAAATATGTGACAACATTGCACTCTACAGGCCCAGTTGAGCATGTTGTGGCCCTTTCATTTTAGAATTCGGCTCCAGTGAGTATGGATGACTTTTTCATGCCCATTGTTTTAAGGCTAAAGTTTATGACCAGAATTTACATGTGGAAGGTGCTTTATTGCTCTGGTTTATGATAGAGTGTATATGTGAAATGCCTTGTATTGTTGTAAGTTTCTGATCAGGTGTTAGATTGCTAAATAATGCAGTTTGTTTGCCAACATGATGTAATTTGGGAGGGACCCAGCAGATATGTTTGTTAGTAATATTTAAATACTATTTCTCACAAGAGACTTGGAGCATTTTGATCTTGGATATCTAACTCCGCACTCTGCCTAAGCTCACATGTAAGTTTTAGCACTGTGATTTCTTGCAGGAATAGTTAAAGCTAGTAAAGATTAATTAGGTATTTTTCTTTGAAATCAGACCTGTCCTACTGTATTATTTTAAGTTTCTGTGTGATCTCTGAACTCTTAGGTATTTCTGTGTTGTGTAGTATTTTTGTCTTGTGTTTTAATTATTTATTATTAAATATTTTTAAATCCCTCTACCTGTGGCTGGTTTATGTAGAGATAAATTATGATTTAGAGTAAATTATATATTTATAGAGTTTGCTGTCTAAGCCTTTCCAATAAGCCTAGACTGAGTAGTCACATTACCATTGGATAATATTGAACAGTAATAATTGGACACCCTTTTAAGGGTTCTTTTAGTAGCTGATATTATTAGCTGGGTGGTGGCAGGGATTACTACCGTATGGTTTGGGAAAAGGGGCACAGCTGGAGAATCTGTGTCAGCCTTTCCCAGGAGTGTCTGTGAAGTTGTATAAATACTTATCTCAAAGTGTGTGTGTGTTGTGTCAGCTGCTTGGACAGGGACACGAAGCACTGGACGGGCAGAGAGGGTACTGGAGGTTTTAGCTTGCCCAGTTAGGCTGAGATCTGGACCCTATAGCTGTGCCAGTGGGGAGTCTTATTGGGGATCTGGTGAGCAAGGGAGCAACCAAACCCAGACTGACTGTGATCTCTGCGTGCACTTAAGGGAAATTGTAAGTTACTGTGTGTATTAGTTATCCTTTCCTGTCTTCTAGGAGATGACCTCCATGGTGTTAGTGTTGAGGATTGAGGCTCCTTGATTGCTGGGCCAGGGCATGGCCGTCACAACCTTGATGACATTTGTATTGTCTGGAAGGGGAATTTAGATGAGTTGCTACAGTTTATAGACTACATTAATTCCACGACACATTTTTTTTTAAATTCACTGTTGAATACAGTAATGTCCAGTTGGCCTATTTCGATGTACTGTTGAAAAAGAATTTAGTTAATAATAAATACACTTCATTTATATATATCATAAACTGACATATTCAAACTCCTTTCTGCACTTTACCAGCTCTTACCCCTATCACCAAAAGAGATCTGTGGTGAAGGGGCAACTGATAAGGGCAGCAAGGATTGTTTCAAATGATGATGAATTTAGAAAAGAATGTGAATTTTTGAGCTCTATGTTTGACAGTAGAAGCTATCCCCTTAATTTGATTAATGAATTAGTGGCTGAAGTGAGTATAAAATGAGGGTGGGGTCATTTTCCTTCTATCTTGGCTGCTGAAACAAATGGGTTTGTCAGTGGCCAGGATAATAACTCCCCTGAAGTTTTTAGATGGGAATACCCACTGGCCTTTGTTACCACTTTTAGTATTGATTATGAGTATATTAGATGGGTGTTTAACAAGAATTGGAACATTCTAATGAATGATAAGCAGATAAGGGATAAGTTATCAATTGAACCCAAAATGTTTTTCCGTAAGGGCTTGAGCTTTAAAGGCATTTTTGAATGTATGAATAATAGCTGGACAGGTACTAGTATTAATAAAAAAAAACACTAGAGGCCAGCATAAGTAGTTCTACGTCTTTTATTCGAAATTTAATGAAATACTGCAAAAGGACATAATAATGTCCAAAAACCAACACTCAAACTAGTTTCGGCTACTGCCTTCTTCAGTGAGAGAAAATAAAGAAATAGTAAATGCAACCAGCAAACCAGTAATCTTTATATATCCATGACCCAGCCAATAGAGATGGAAGGTATAGTCCATACCTTCTGAATAATTCATTAGTTGACAACCAGGCTACAGTAAGCAAAAAGTAAATTAAGACATATTTTGGGATGTCCTTGATAATCATTTGATATTTGGTATATACCATAAATTGTATGCATTAATATGGCAACAACTGTTGGTGAATGAGCAAATAATCCATGTGAGCATACACATTTAAACCATAAGTGAAAATAAAACCAAGCAACAATGTTGTATATATTATTGTAGTATATACATTATTTGCTAAATCAAGACTATGTTAGAATTCTGTAATCTTATAATAATTGAATAAAGGAATATACTCATCATAAATGGTCATTGAGACCTGGTGGAAATAGAGCTCCGAGATGAATAATCCAATACTTTTCTTTATGGCTAAATATACTTTGCCATCCTTGTTGATTGTGCCTGTTGCCTGTAATTTTATCAATAACTGTAAACATGAATTTTGCCATAGGGTGTTTAATAGTATGTTGATATAAAGCATTTGTCAATTTCATATTACGAATGTCACTCCAATGTTCCCCTATCCTTATTCTTAATGATCGTGAAGTTTTGCCCACATAGAAAGCAGAACACTGACATGTTGCCAGGTATATAACCCAACTACTTGAGCAATTACCAAATATCCTGACGTCATAAACTTTGCTTGTGTTAGAACTGGTAAATTGTTTAAGCTTGTTCACTTGACTACACGAAGTGCAGTGGCCACAAGGGAAAGTTCCAAAGAGTTCATCCCCTGTTATAGTCAATTGTTTGTACTTTGCCCCTCCACTCTCTCTCTGTTTGTAATGTGAAAATAATGATCCCAAGGTTTTGCCTCTCCTATATGACAGTTGACATTGGTTACCCAGGATACTATGAAGGTAGTCATTAGCTAACAAAATGTTCCAATTGTCATTCAGAACATTCCTAATCACCTGGTGGTTCCTACCAAAGGTGGTAATGAACCTGATAGTGTCATCCTTTGGGTTGTCTGTGTGGTCCTTGTATTCCAGCAAGGTTTTCCTGTCTTGTTTGTCTGTCCATGCACTGGCGGATGCAATATCGAAGATGCAATACCCACTGTCCAAAAATCTATTTTTCAGATCTACTTTGGCATTCTCATAATCAATATTTGAAGAATTGATCCATTTAATTCTCAAATATTGAGATTTTGGGATATTGTGGATGGTGTGGCATGGATGCATACTAGATGCATGAAGTAATGAATTGAATTGTGGATATTTCCGATGAATCTTAGTACTTAGGGTATGGTCCTCATTTTGATACACGGTAACATCTAAAAAGTCAATTTGATCAGTATGAGAAGTGATAGAGAACTCATTACCCCATATATTGCTGTTAAGATATTCCACAAATTCAATAAGATATGTTAAATCTGCACGCCACACCATCCAACAATCATCAAGATATCTCCGCCAGATATCGATTTCCACCAAATAAATGTTATGCAGGGGATTATATATAAGGCATTCCTCAAGATAGGCCATGAAAAGATCTGCATATATGGGGGCAAAAGAGGCCCCCATGGCCGTACCTTACAGTTGCCAGTAGCACTCCCCTTGAAAATAAAAAACATTTTTGCTAAGCATATGCTCTGACATACAGATGAGCAATGTGTTGAATCCTGGTGGATACAGTTCAACCTTGTTCAACCAGTGTTGTAGTGCCTGCAACCCTGCCCAGTGTGGTATACTTGAGTACAAGGACTTAAAATCAAGTGTGCACATCAACCATTCTGGCTCAAGTTGTGTGTCTTCAATAATTTTCAAAAATTCTGTTGTATCCTGTATTCTTGCCCTTAAATGTCCCAGGAGTGGTTTAAGATGTTGGGTTAAGAATACCGATAATGGTTCTGTGAGTGAACCATTACCCGATACAATAGGTCTACCTGGAGGGTGAGTAATAGATTTATGTATCTTTGGGAGTAAATACAGAATTTGCTTGGATGGATCCTTAACTTTGAGGTGTTGTGCTGTTTGAATGGGAATAATACCTTCTTCCACTGCTGAGTCAAGAAATGCATCAATCTCCTTTTTAAATCGATGTGTAGGATCGATACCCATGTACATGTAACATTTGGAGTCAGATAGTTGTCTGAGTCCCTCTTGGACATAATAATCCATATTTAAAATCACCACAGCTCCTCCCTTGTCAGCTGGGAGTATAGCAATGTTGTGATTTTGCCTAAGTTCAGTAAGTGCCTTCTTCTCAGATGAGTTAATATTATCTTGTGAAATATGACATACCAAATGGGGGAATCGTAAATCCTTGAGTACTGCCTGTTGAAAGATGGCAACATTTTTGTTCATGGGTGGTTGAAAAGTAGATTTATGAAATGTAAATCCAGCAGATCTTTGAGTATTAGATATATCCTATTCTGAAAAAAATATTTTGAGGTTAAGTCGTCGACAATAATCCAACACATCCAATGCAATTTGATATTGATCAGAGAAAAAAACTAGGTACAAAACCCAATCCTTTATTAAATATTTTGTATTGGTCATCAGTCAGTACAGAATCTGATAAATTTAGAACATTATCAAATTTCATTGTTACTGTTTCAGTAAGGACTGAATCAGTCCTGTCATTGATTCTGTTCCCATTTCGATTGGCATGTTTCCTCCCCCCTCTATATTTCCTACCTCTCCTAAATTGATAGTGGTATTAATTTTTTTCTTTAGTGGTGAGTTAACCAATGTTCCACCCTCACTGTCGGTGTATGAGGACTCCTCCCCTGATGTACTGGTATAAGATTTGTCCCTATGTTTAAGTATGGACCTTGGTCTCTTTCTGGTCCTGCCCCTGGTCGTTCCTTGGACTGAGTCCTGAAATCTCACTGTCCTCTGTATTTGGAATGGGTGTCCCTTATTGTAGTCCATGACATCTCTATTGAATTTTTTAACTTTCCTACCCCTTATCATTTTGTCATATGTGGTTAGTTCTTTGGACAACCTATCAAGTAAGTCATGATAATTGGTGCTGGACTGGAATTTTTTGCACTCAATACTCAAATCCTTGACTTCGGATACACATAAGTCAATGATCCTTTCATAATAAGAGGCTAAGATTTTAACAAAAATCATAGAGCCATTTTGCAATGCCTGTTCCCATTCATCAGTCAGCCTCTGTTCAGATCTGCTGACTATCGGTCGTAACTTTATACGAAGGCCTCTGGGGGCCATATTTTTATGCAAATAGGCCCTGAAAAGCCTGAGGTGCCATATATTAGCTCTCAGCCCTTTAAGGCCTTTCTCTAAATTTCGAAACGCCAATTCGCAACCATCAGAAATATTACAATTTGGTTGACTTTGGTTGTTGCTTGGGATTTGGTCTAATCCAAAAACACCAATATCTTCCCTATCAGCACACAACCCGTCTAATATTTTGTCCAAATCCATAATTAAATTTAGTATAAGTTGTCCAAAAACCAATATCACAATAGTTCAAATGAAGAGTTCCTGATTAAATCTCAATGGAAAGACCAGAGGCAGGGCCAAAAAAAGTATCCGATCCGTACCACACAATGAATGTAGAATAGTATCTATTAATAGTACATAGGACAAATCCAACCAGAATTGTTAAATAAACTAATATAATATCTGTACACAATGGCTATACATTCCTATCTCCATGATAGTATTCTGGGAAGCAGAGTATAGTAATGAGGCATTTGTACATTCAATAACGCTTAGGACACATTCTACAATTGGGGGTGCATTAGCGTTGTTCTATTCTATTATTAGAAGTGTTATAAATTAGTGATCCTTCAGTAAGAAAAGATCTTTTCACCACTTGTTCAAAATAGACTTGGGTAATACACTGTTATGTTATTATCAAAGATCACATATTCATTGTCCTACTATATGTTCATAAATCTAAGTCAAAAAACAGTATTGATGATCAAAAATAATAAACACAGTAGGTTCAAAATAATAACATCAGAATAGCGCTTGTAACACCCTCAAAACACAATATTATGCTGTGTTAGTGTGCCCTAATGACAGTATTAAGTCGTTAAGTAAAGACCTGTTAGCTGTCCCTGAATATGATACATTGATGACTAACAAATACGCATAATCATGTCGAAAATGAAATTAGAAATGGTACACCCAAAGTAGTATCAACATCCTTATCATTCCCAATAATTAGCAAAAAATAACCAAAACTGCAATCCTCATATTGTATATATGCAAAATGACATTCATAGACAATATGCCTAAAAAAGCATGTCTCGACGGGCTCAACGACATATAAATGTCCATAAAATATAGATGTCCATAAATTATTTTAAAGTCCAAGCTCCGAGTGAAAAGTAGACCAAATACTGTTCCTCACAGAGATTAATGGCGTACTTCCAGATGAACCATAGGCCCTCCACAGTGTAATTCCAATCTGTACACGCTGTAATCCACAAAACCAATTGTTAATATGTAGAAATAATTTGTTGTTTAAACTTGAACAACCCCAAATGTCTAAAAGAAAAGAATTCAGTACCTAAATTTCCGCATAAACACTCGCTCCTTATCACACAAAACAGTAATCGCACATCTACGTTGATTCACCCACAAGCCCAGATAGCCAACAAATGAATAAATAGTTCCAAAAATAGAATATAATTCCAAAATTCGCTGGTATAATCCTGGTATCACGCTAGTAAAGTAAAAATAGCATTTCAGGGAAGGAGTCCTCTTCTACCGAAAGTGGAACTAAACGCCAACAGCGAGAGTCAACAAACCGAATCCAAACAGCACGCCTCACAGCGTGCTCGGCCAAACCAATCCAAAAAATCACTGAAGGCCAGCATAAGAAGTTCCACGTCTTTTATTCGAAATTTAATGAAATACTGCAAAAGGACATAATAATGTCCAAAAAACAACACTCAAACTAGTTTCGGCTACTGCCTTCTTCAGTGAAAGAAAATAAAGAAATAGTATATGCAACCAGCAAACCAGTAATCTTTATATATCTTTCACCCAGCCAATAGAGATGGAAGGTATAGTCCATACCTTCTGAATAATTCATTAGTTGACAACCAGGCTACAGTAAGCAAAAAGTAAATTAAGACATATTTTGGGATGTCCTTGATAATCATTTGATATTTGGTATATACCATAAATTGTATGTATTAATATGGCAAAAACCATTGGTAAATGAGCAAATAATCCATGTGAGCATACACATTTAAATCATAAGTGAAAATAAAACCAAGCAACAATGTTGTATATATTATTGTAGTATATACATATTTTGCTAAATCAACACTATGTTAGAATTCTGTAATCTTATAATAATTGAATAAAGGAATATACTCATCATAAATGGTCATTAAGACCTGGTGGAAATAGAGCTCCGAGATGAATAATCCAATACTTTTCTTTATGGCTAAGTATACTTTGCCATCCTTGTTGATTGTGCCTGTTGCCTGTAATTTTATCAATAACTGTAAACATGAATTTTGCCGTAGGGTGCTTAATAGTATGTTGATATAAAGCATTTGTCAATTTCATATTACAAATGTCACTCCGATGTTCCCCTATCCTTATTCTTAATGATCGTGAAGTTTTGCCCACATAGAAAGCAGAACACTGATATGCTGCCAGGTATATAACCCAGCTACTTGAGCAATTACCAAATATCCTGACATCATAAACTTTGTTTGTGTTAGAACTGGTAAATTGTTTAAGCTTGTTCACTTGACTACACGAAGCGCAGTGGCCACAAGGGAAAGTTCCCAAGAGTTCATCCCCTGTTATAGTCAATTGTTTGTACTTTGCCCCTCCACTCTCTCTCTGTTTGTAATGTGAAAATAATGATCCCAAGATTTTGCCTCTCCTATATGATAGTTGACATTGGTTACCCAGGATACTACGAAGGTAGTCATTAGCTAACAAAATGTTCCAATTGTCATTCAGAACATTCCTAACCACCTGGTGGTTCCTACCAAAGGTGGTAATGAACCTGATAGTGTCATCCTTTGGGTTGTCTGTGCGGTCCTTGTATTCCAGCAAGTTTTTCCTGTCTTGTTTGTCTGTCCATGCACAGGCGGATGCAATATCGAAGATGCAATATCCCCTGTCCAAAAATCTATTTTTCAGATCTACTTTGGCATTCTCATAATCAATATTTGAAGTATTGATCCGTTTA
The DNA here is from genome assembly GCF_019279795.1 of Protopterus annectens. NCBI lineage: Eukaryota > Metazoa > Chordata > Ceratodontiformes > Protopteridae > Protopterus > Protopterus annectens. The sequence continues at coordinate 512,957,787 of NC_056737.1, read as the reverse complement.
TTTCTCAAATATTGAGATTTTGGGATATTGCGGATGGTGTGGCATGGATGCATACTAGATGCATGAAGTAATGAATTGAATTGTGGATATTTCCGATGAATCTTAGTACTTAGGGTATGGTCCTCATTTCGATACATGGTAACATCCAAAAAGTCAATTTGATCAGTATGAGAAGTGATAGAGAACTCAATACCCCATATATTGCTGTTAAGATGTTCCACAGATTCAATAAGATATGTTAAATCTGCACGCCACACCATCCAACAATCATCAAGATATCTCCGCCAGATATCGATTTCCACCAAATAAATGTTATGCAGGGGATTATATATAAGGCATTCCTCAAGATAGGCCATGAAAAGATCTGCATATATGGGGGCAAAAGAGGCCCCCATGGCCGTACCTTGCAGTTGCCAGTAGCACTCCCCTTGAAAATAAAAAACATTTTTGCTAAGCACATGCTCTGACATACAGATGAGCAATGTGTTGAATCCGGTGGAAACATTGTCCAAATGTGGGGATTGTGTTTATTGTGTTAAAGTACGTACTGATAATTCATTTATGGTTAGAGGAATGAAGTTTAATTTGGGTAGTAAGTTTAACTGTGAATCTAGGAACATAGTTTATCTGGCAACATGTAAATTTTGCCAATGTTTTTATGCTGGCAAAAGGGAGCGAAGGTTCCGTGATAGGATATATGAGCATGAGTATAGTATCAGCAAAGCTAAGGAATCTAATGCTCTGGCAAGGCATGTTTTGGATCATCCCAACCATTCCTTTAATTATTTGGCCATTGATGGCATCAGAACTAACTCTAGGGGTGGCCCATTGGGCCTATATTTAGAGAAAAAAGAACTTGTTTGGCAATTGAGGTTGGATGCTTGTTCATGGCCAGGTTTGAATGACATTAGTTCAATATATTGTGTAGTGGGATTAAAAGCCCTGCGACAATGGTTTTATATATTTCTTGTTTAATGTTAAATTGCTCAATGTATTACTTTCTCGCTTTCTCATTTTTCCATATTTACTTATATTTTAATCTTACATACTATAGATAAATATATATATATATATATATATATATATATATATATATATATATATATATAAATATTTTTTTTTTTTTTTAAGTTTTTACACAAGCATTTGGTATATTGTTTTAGTGGCTGATGATGCATATATATACTTTTTAATTTAATATTTTTTAACACAACCCTTCTTAACATAACCCGTTACTTGCATTTATCTTTAGTGTTTGGTTTTAAAGAGTTTATGGCTTTAAGTGAAGTTTTTCTATTTGAAATTTTTTTTGGAGGAAAATTATTCAATTAAGGTGATGTATTTAAGTGTAATTTTGTTGGAGTTTTCATCTGAAGAAGTCCATTTGAATTTTACACGGATGAAAGCACTTATCTATGGATATTAAATGTTGTTGCGATACTACTGCTTCTTTTGTATTTTTTTTGTTTAATTGACATAACGATTAGTACCTAACCTCTTAAGTTTCTCAACAATGCCCAAGTGGGGGATTGTGTCAAATGCCTTGGCCAGGCCAAGGTATGCAGTGTGAACCATTTTGTCCTCATCCATTGCTTTGCTGGCCTTCTCAAAGAAGTCTACCAAGTTGAGTAGGCATATTCTGCTGATGATGAAATCAAATTGGGTTGGATTCAATGTCTGGAGGTTTCCAGTGCCATTATCAGTCATGTCCATGACAGTTCTTTCCATGGCTTTGCATATGAGACTAGAGAGAGTTATGGGTCTGTAGTTTCCAGGGTCTGTAGATGACCCACCTTTGTGTAGAGGGATGACTTTTGCTGTTCTCCGTTCATGAGGCATGAAGCCTGTTTGGAGGCTACAGTTGAATAGCAATTACAGAGGGCCTGATAGGTCATGCTTCGTGCTGTTTAGAAGGCATCCTCGGATATTGTCTAGGTCCATTGATGCAGTGTTCTTGGCCTTAGAGGCAGCATCAAGGACCTGTTCCCTAGTGATAGCAGGGGTAGTTATATTTGCTGAGTGAAGTTGATAGAGAGAGTGGTAGAATTGGAGCTGAACTTGTTGGCCAATAAGTTTGCTATATCTGCAGGTTCAGTATAGGTGGCTCCATTTACAATGAGCTTTGCACACAATTGTGTATTGCCTTTGAGGTTGTAGACATAGCTTAAGAATGCCTTTTGGCTGTCCTTGCCCTGGGAGGCCTCGTTTACCTCAAATTTGGCTTTGGTAGACTTTATTTGTCCTCTGAATTATTTCTTTAGTTTGATGAGTGCCTTTATCCTGCTGTGTGCTGCACCTTTTTAATTTTGCCATGATTTTCTTCATTCTGTTATACAGCCTGTTGGTGATGTGATTCCACCAGGGAAACTTGATTTTAAGTTAGCTCTGGACTTCTTCCTGGTGGGTACAGCTGTCTCTGTCCAGCTATTAATATGCTTGTACAGAGTTTCTGTGAACAGTTCTGTGTAGGCAGCAGTGTTTTCAGGGTATATGGGGGCCTGAAATTTTGCCAGGGTATCACTTAATAGTAGAAAGTTAGCCTTAAAGTAGTTTCTGAAAATTCCATGCTTAGCTGGGGTTCTGGGTTTTATTTTTACTTTACAGGAGACCATTTTGTGGTCTGAACTTACCAGAGAAGACATTACACTAGGGGTTGTGCAGCACTCTCCCATATTAGAGAGGGCCACATCCAATATGGTTGCACCCTGGTTGGTGTATTGACAATCTTACCCAGGGAGTTTGTATTTACAAAATCCAGGAATCTCTGTGCCTGCATGTTTGGTGTTGTATACGATTCCCACTTAATATTAGGGTACTTAAAGTCATCAATGAATACGTTATTGGGTTGGATGATGAGTGTTTCAAATAAGATTAAATGCATAGTATAGGTTTCCAGGGTTATGGAAGGGGACCTATAGCTTGCAAGGAAGTGGTATTGGATTTTGCCTATGTTGATTTGAATGTGGAGAAGTTCAAGTGCCTTGTCCTATTTGACCAACCTTGATGTATATTTATTTTTGATGTAAATCGAGACACCTCCACCTTTAGTCCCTGTCTGTGTCATACCTGGTCTAAATGTGTGGAAGGCATTATAACCTTGCACTGTCTGTGTGCTCTCTGCAGCTTTAAACTATGTCTCGGTGACTGCACAGATGTCAGTATTCTCTAAGGTGAAGAGAGCTTCTAGGGAGTAGAGTGTTTTGATTTGTCTCCTAGCATTGAGCAGTAGCACCTTTAGATTTTCTTGGTTTTAAGTTGCTATTTCAGAAGTATTTTCAGTTTGGCATTGCCTAAAAAAGGCACTATGGGGATGAGAGTGTTATAGCTAATATTCAAAAGCCTAGCAGGGAAAGGTGCAGACCATTCCTGGCAAAGCAGCAAGGTCTGTTGACCATCTCCTTCCATGCTGACAAATATTGCAGTCTCTTAGAACGACACCAGAAACTAAGCCAATTATTAAAGTCAACTAAGCCAATTATTAAAGTCAGTCATTTTTTGTTTATATTGTGGCATCATCCTTGGAGAAGGTAATCAATGCTAGTCTCATACCAGCCTGGGACACATATTCCAAGAGCTACATGATATCTCTCTTCAAATTGTCCACGGAGGTACATCTAAGGTCATTTAAACTCACATCAACTATGGCTGAGTCATACTGGTACTTGTGGTCCAATGACCTGAGTGCATGTGTAATGTAGCAGATCCTGGCACGTGATAAGCAAGGAACTGCAACTTTCTCCTTACTCAGCCTGGTGAGAGAGACATCAGTGTGTCTCACAATGGACTCTCCAATTACAAGAATATTGGATTGTGTGGTGGCTTGCCTTATGGGTTTAGAAGTGGAGGCTCTATGAGATGTGGCTATATGTGCTGTTGTGGGTGTTGTTTTGAAAGAAAGCATTCAGGGTTGCTCAGAATGTTTGTTATCTGTACTTCAAGGAGGGCTTTGGGGTTTAGGTAGGTTATATTTAAGGGCTTCAACATATGTGGGCCTATGTATCTGCTTTGAATTGTGTGAGACAGTGTGTGTACTACTGACAACCTTATTTATACTCGGAGTACTTTTATGTGAGAGCTTTGCCCCCAGTGCCATTGTGTAAATACATCTCTCACATACCACATCATTTTGAGAATTAACCGGTTATCAGTAAACATGAGACAATTTCTACATTGCCTCAGGATGCCCTTATCCACCAAGTCGGTAATGGTGGCAGTGGGAAGGTTCATATCCATGGCAACAGACCCTTTTTTATTGATTAGACAGTTGGAGTGGGAACCTAAAGAAATGTCATGAGTATCTGGGTTGCAATGCTGGGAGTAGTGCTTGTCATTGCAAACTAGCTGACATGTGTGCAACTAGGTATTGGTGAAATTTCAATGGTGCTTTTACAGGAAATATGTCACCTCAAGGTGCATGTTCCTATACATGGCACTGCCAAGTAGAGCCTGATGATTTATGGATAAAGTATTTAGGCAGATATTCTGAAATTAGAATCAAATCTAGCAGTACTTACTAAAAATAATTAGTTTGTCAAGAGTGATGAAAGAGGGGAGTCACCTGAATGGCTACTGCTAGTATTGGTCTCACCACAGCTTCAGTCTGCTAGAACTCACTAAAGCAATTATATAAATCAGCACTAAAAAATTAAAAGCACTACACCCTCACAAACTCCCCTTGAGTACTTTGTTCCCCACTGGCCCTTTTTTTCAATTATAAAGGAATTCCCAATACTATTCTAGCATGTCCAAATGTCAGTTGTCAATCTCCTCTCTGGTCCAGCTGGTGAATCTGGGAATCTTTAGGCAATGTTACAACTGCCTCATGTACACAGACAACCCTCTCCTTCTCCCAACAAATTCCAACACATGTGAGAGATGCAACCATATAGCCAAACTGGAGGCTAAGCTCTCTCAACTCAGTACTGGCATAACCAGTCAGGAGGAGAAGGAAACCACACTCACTACAATTCCAGTCTTACATAGACCTACCATGACAGCAAATCAAACACATAAACACACAAAAACATACTCGGAGGCTCTAAATAAAAATCTGCCTAAGCAGCAGAGACCTCCAAAGCAGACACCCAAGCAACCGCTACCCCAAAACAAAACACGTGCAACACATAGCTCACAAAGTCAGTGTGCCGAACAGTCACATCCCTTAAAGCTAAACAACACACCTGATACACTTGTAATAGGTGACTATCGTCAGGCACACTGACGTCCCGCTCACCAGGCTGAACAAGGAGAAGGTCACGTTGAGCTGCCTGTCAGGCGCTAGGATCTGCCACATAACACAAGCACTCAGGTCATTCCAGGGCAAGTACAAATATGACTCAGTCATTGTCCATGCTGGTGTGAATGACCTGAGACGTACCTCCCTGGACTGCATGAAAAGAGACATAGAGGAGCTCTCTGAGCATGTAGCCCAGGCCGGTATTACCCTGACCTTGAGTAGCATCTTACCCTCACCAAGAATGATGCCACAATATGAAGACAAGATGATCAATTTCAACAATTGGCTTAAGTATTGGTGTCATTCAAAGGGGATCCAATGCCTGTCTGCCTGGGATGACATGCTCGACAAGCCACGATGCTTCACTGGGGATGGCTTGCACCTGTCACCCCTGGGCTTTCAGATATTGGCAAAGACTCTTGCCACCCCCATAGTGCCTTTTTTAGGCAAGGCTCAAAAGATAAACCCACCTCCATAGGTATCACAAGGGATAAGAAACTAAGAGTAATGCTACTCAACGCCAGAAGTCTAAACCTCAAGATGCACTTTTCGAAACTCTCCTTAGAATGGAGATCATCGATATCTGTGCAGTAACAGAAACCTGGTTCAAGGCTCCTGAGAGCACCCCAGCACTACCAGGTTATACCTCATACCATGTTTTTCAGCCCCAAAACTTGGACCGAACCACAAAATGAGGGGGAGTATCAATATTCCTCAAAGATACCCACACCTCCAGGTTGGTGGCACAGCACGAAGCATCAGAGACTATCCATGTGCAACTAACAGTGGGTAAAACTGCCTTCCAGTTTATAATCTGCTACAGACCACCCTCCCAAACCCAGGAACTCCACTCGGCCTTCCTGAGAACACTGGAAAATATGAACGTCTCTCCAAACACCATTGTATTGGGCGACTTCAGCTACCCTAACATAGACTGGGAGCATTACTCTAGCTCCAACACCCTAGCCCAAAGGTTCCTAGGATTTATAAACTCAAATGCTATGGAACAACTTGTTGCCACTCCCACAAGAGGGGAAAACATACTGGACCTGATCATCACCAACATGGGGACTCTATGCTCCAGACCAGAAGTGTATCCCTCACTGGTAAGATCAGACCATAAACTAATCTCACTAGATATTCACATCCCGACCCCAGCCCCTGCCCAGAAAACCACAGTGAAAAACTTCTCTAAAGCAAATTTCACACTCCTCAAAACCGAGGTGGAGTCCTTCAAAGCCCCTGGGCCTGTGGAAAATACAGCCCAGACCGCAGAATCCTTTATAAACGCATTCTATGAGCACCTTCAGGAATGCATGGATCATGCAATCCCAAATAAAACCAAGACCCAATCCTTCAAAGTTAGGCGTCCTGTCTGGTGGACTCCACCCATAAACAAACTATACAATAGAAGGAGGAAGCTACTACATGATAGAGCAAAATCCCAAAAAGGGAAGGCATCTCTGATCAGTATTTGCAAAAAACTATGGGCACTCATAAAATCGTCTAAGGCCAGCTTCGAGAGAAAAATTGCACAGGACATTAAGGATAATCACAAGGCTTTCTTTAGTTATGTTAGGAACTTGGGTGGGAATTCCCAAATATGCTCAGAATTAGTCCAAAATGACAAAAAATACACCGAACCCACAGACATTGCCAACGTCCTAGCCGACAGGTTCAGCGCAAACTTCTCCCCCCTTCCCCAACAAAAGGGCAAATATCTATCCCAGCAGAGTGCTGCCCTCCTGACATTTCAGATGCTCAGGTAATAGCCACCCTCTCCAAAGCAAAAAACACAGCATCAATGGGACCAGATGGTGTCCCGGGCTGCGTACTACATGAACTCCAAGAAGAACTAAACCCAAACATAAAACTACTGTTCAGTCTCAGCCTTACTACAGGATATGTACCCAAAGAGTGGCGTACAGCAACAGTGGTCCCTCTCCACAAAGGTGGTGCCTCAACGGATCCTGGAAACTATTGCCCCATAAGCCTGACTAGCTTGGTCTGCAAAGCTATGGAAAGGATCATCATGGACCTCATAAATAAAGATATTGGGGACCTACAGATACTGGATGCTACCTAGTTCGGCTTTGTTAAGGGATGATCCTGCCTCTTAAACCTGGTTGATTTTTTTGAAACAGTCACCAAGGCCATTGATGAGGGGAAGGTGGTCCACACAGCCTACCTGGACCTTGCAAAAGCCTTCGATACAATACCCACTCGGGCATTATAGATAAGCTCACCAGCTTAAATCTAAACCCCTATGTCACTAGATGGGTTACAAACTGGCTCAAGGACAGAACCCACATGGTTAGAATTGCTGGAGCCATGTCAGACTCCAAACCAGTTGCAAGTGGTATCCCACAAGGCTCAATCCTGGGACCTATCTTTTTTGGTATATATTTCTCGGAGTTACAGGCCAACACGGAAGGACTGTGGCTGACCAAGTTCGCAGATGACTGCAAACTGGGTGCCATAATCGACTCTCCAGGCGACATAAGCATCCTACAAAAGGGCCTCATAGAAACAGACAACTGGTGCCAGAGTCATGGCCTCAAGCTAAACGCCAAAAAGTGTATAGTCATCCCCTTTGGCAAAAACAAAGTGCCCACAAATTACCACATAGGTGGTAATCCATTCAGTACAGAAGAAGTAATTAGGGACCTGGGGACCCAAGTTGATAGCAATCTCTCATTTGACAACCACGTGACCAAAGTGGTTACAAAAGCATTTTATATAGCCCACCCAATCATGAAGGGATTCACATCTAGATCAGGGGAGGTCATCGTGCCTCTTTACTCATCCCTCATCAGGCCCATAATTGAGTACAATGCCCCTTTTGGGATGTACCTTACCAGACACCTGCAGCAACTGGAAAGACCCCAAAAGTGCCTCACCAAGAGGATCAAAGGGCTCAAACAGATGCCATGTGCTGCCCAGTTAAAGAAACTCCAGCTCTACTCAGTGGCATACCGCCTGCTCAGAGGCGATCTGTGCCTGACGTATAAAGCCATGTCCAACCCGGAATTAATGGACATGCTGCACCTCAGAAAATCCAAATCCCATTGAGCTATACGCTCGAGAGACTTGAACCTCAGCACTGAAATAAATAGGACATGCTGGAGGGACAGATTCATAACCCAGAGGCTCCCTTCACTCTGGAATAAAATCCCAGTTCAGGTTAGGCAGAGTCCCTCATTGACTCTCTTCAAGAGGAATCTTGATGAGTGGATGGGAGATAGTAGGTTTACCCCAGGTATCACTTCTGTGTCACTGTTAGACAGAGACACAGTATACTAACCTCGAAAAAAGGGCAAAGCAAAATTCATTTAAAATGGGTGGCAAAAGCCAAGCACACTCTGGCTAGGCTTATAAATGCCCTAGGGCAGATAGCCTAGTATGAACCTATGAACCTATGGACCTATGAACAATGCTCCTTTGCTTCTTCTCTCACCAGAAGCAAAACAGTAGCACTAATACCAAGATGAGAAGCAGGCCACAATCTATTTTATGATCCACAGTCTTGTCCCAGATTATTTAAGGGTGTGGGGTGTGTAGGCTTGTTGTAGCCTTTTCCTGGTAGATGTCTTGAATAGCAACCAGACCAATAAGAAAGGTCAAGTACAGACATTCACTTCTCAGCTAGAAAGAGTCAAGAATCTATGCACTCTGCTCCTTCTCTCAACAGGAGCAAAATATAAGCACAAATTCCAAACTGGCACATATAATTCAATTATTTGGCTTTCTGGTGATCAGCAGTTCCCAGGAAATAATGTCCCTATGTTCCTTCTCTTACCAGAAGCAAAACAGAAATACTAATCCCAAGATGACTACTGACAGGCAAAATGTGGGCTCTCCAGTAATTGGCGTTCTTGAAGTAGATGTTGCATATTTTAAAGATAAGATAGAAAAACAGTTTAATATCCTAAGAGCTGCAGTGTGCACTAAGTAGTTATATATGAAAGAGGGGGTAACTTAAGCTTTAGCTATCTAAGTGGAGAGCTACTAATTTTAAAAGAGCAAGATAGATTAGAAGGGGTGGGCACTTTGTACTCAGGTTCTATGGAATACAGTGGGATAACCAATAAATTTAAATTTAGAAAATCTGAGGGGTTGGGGAGCAACTACGTGGGGATGATTCAGCATGCTAGTTGAACCAGCTACTCCTCTCCCTTGAGAGATCTGAGGGGGTGGGGTGCAATTACGTGGGGATGATTCAGCGTGCTAGTTGAACCAGCTACTCCTCTGCCCTTGAGAGTAGTGTGTGTGTGTGTGTGTGTGCGTGTGTGCGTGTGTGTGTGTGTGTGTGTGTGTGTGTGTGTGTGTGTGTGTGTGTGTGTGTGTGTGTGTGTGTGTGTGTGTGTGTGTGTGTGTGAAGGCCCCTTCCCAATAGAGAAATCACAATCCGGATGCACCACTCAGGTACAAAGGTAGGAAGAGGTTGGCCTGAGTAAAAACCTCTGTTACAGTGATTCCCCTGAATCAGGCACGACAGATATGTTTGTTGAAAAACCCAGTAGGACAAGAGTGGACCCGCAAATGTACCCACTGGTACTGTAGGCCTCCCTCCCAGCGATTATTACTACTGCACAAACAAACACTCTCTTACCCACATCTGCAGTCCATAAGATGAGGTGACTGTAGATGGTAAATAACACACCAGTCATGCAGTCATGGCATGGAGGGATGTAAAGTACAAGATCCACTGCATGCATGCCTTTGGAATGCATAGGCGGCATCCTACCACTTTCCCCAAAGTGGAAAACTTACACAAAATGCATCAGCACTCCGCATCACAAAAACTTATAATATTAAAGACCTCACACAATATACAGTCCACTGGCCAGATGAACACCTCTCAAGACTTGCATATCAACAGTGACTGGGACATAGGGACCTTGCCTACTCCAGGGCATATGTCTCCCCATATAGTATAAAGCACATCAACCCATTCTGTTTTGCAGGTAATGTGTTATATTACAACGCCCACAATTTTCCTGCCACGGCATAGATACCACCCCTTCCCCAGACAGTATTCTCCTGTTGTCATGTCAACCATTAGCTTAACTCCTATACCAACAGTGTCATGTCGTTCAGCAGGCATCACATGCTGTTTTGACTGCGTGTGCATCTTGCAGACTTGCACCTTTAGTAGCTCTATGGGTTGCTGTATGTCAAATATTTGTAGTGTGATGAGTACAGTTATGGCTGCAAATTCAAGGCGTTTAGTGTGACTGTTATGCTAATGAGCCTATTTAAAGCAAATATTCCTGAATCTCAGTTTTATTGTATTGTGCACGTACCTATGCTGCAATGAAACTATTCTTCAACATTGTGTACTACCATGAGTACCTGTGAAGCACTTTTCAGATGCATTGATGGGTCATTGAATCTGCTGAGAACATGAGGAATGTTATCGTCCTCATATGGTCTGTTGAGGTGCTAAAGGGCAGACATGGATACCACATATATAGGCCCTTTACTGCTGGTACACTACTTCCATTCCCTTGTTCATACCCTAACACCATCTTGCTACAAAATATATTTTCATGCTAAGCAATGGTGGCATCACAACTGATCACACCAATGAGGTGCCCAAAGATGTGTGTCATTTGCTGACAGCAGCCACGTGCATAACCACAAGACACTACCGTATTTTTATGGATTGTAACCAGCTGCATGACCATGGAATCTGAAGGCATGTATAAGAATATAGTACTTGAAAGAAAGTAAAATATTTCTGTGCTTTATGTACAGAGGCAAACGGGAGTGCATGCTGAGAGACCCTTATGCTGGTACCCAGTATAAATTGGATTCCTGGCACAGTCTTGCCATGATACTACTGCTGCTACTGGTATCAGACATTCTGGTGAACAGTGTCAGCACTACTGTAGTGACCTGAGGAGGTGCCATTCTGCCCTTCTTATCCAGTGGGAAGAAAAGGGCAGAGAGAAGGTATACCTGAGATGTGCAGTAAGTGTGCTGGGCAAATCACTGCCCTGTTATTTCCTATATAGTTAAATGGGCCCTTGGAAGATATTTAATCCTTGATTGGAGGACATTTATTCCTTGATTGGAGGATATGTAATCCTTGATCCTTGTATTTGCTGCTCTTGTTTTCTCAGCTCATGGGCAGGTAGTAAATAATCATCTCATGACGTGGTGGGAGGGGAGCATCTCTCCAGACCCAGCAATGAGTATAATTACTATCATTTTATAGATAAGTTCTATACTGAATTACCCTCAGCTGTAGTTTGCAGCATTTCCTGTGACACACCTGGAAAACAGTACTATATACTGCTTTCCTGACCACCATTTGCACTCTACTCACATTTCACATTAACAAAGAGGTGCCTGTTGCTGTGTGCCTGGACAGCATGCCCTCTGCCATTCAGTGCCTGATGTGCAGGGCTATTGGCACATTCATACACCATGGACACTGCCATAGACCTGTAGCATGTCTGGCAGGAGGGTTATACTTCTCATCATTTTGACTTTGCAGCATGCCCATGTTAGTGCCACTTCCACCTGTCATGCCACTGACATTAATGCTTTACCACAGTTCTGTACACTGGTATATAGCAAGCTACATTACTGTAGTTGACAAGCATGTGATTATAGCTTCCTTTGTTATCAACATTTGTTTGTGTGCCTTTGGTACACCTCAGTGGAACCATATGCTTATTGGGTTGCATACATGCTAACACCATTCATGTCCAAATGTCAGGTCTTTACCATAATCTCATACAAGATGCTCAAACTGGCACATATGTACACACCCGCTGCATAGCCTCTTATGGCCAACATCTCCACACTGCTAGAGTACCCCACCCATATCTCTACTGTCCAGATTTTTGCCTCATCCTCATATTTTTGGTCTGTTCCATATAAAATTTGTGGTTTTCTGGCAAATCACTGAAAACTGATGTTTTTTTTTTTTTTTTTGCCATGCACAGCAGTATACATTTACTGGCAGCAAAATCACCTTTTCCTTTTTGGATGGCATAATTAGTTAACTTTTTCTCTACTTATTACAATTCTTTTATTCCCTGTGGTAGCTGTTGGACACAGCCTGTTTAAAACTGAGTAACAATATTTTTTTTTTTATTTCAAAGCACTATTTTATTCAAGCAATTAAATCGGGAAAGTCTGTAAGTAATATACTTCAGGATACTCCATTCTAAGTAGTGTTTGCTATCTCAGGTTACTAATAATATGAACTGTTACACACACATTTGTCTCCTTCACAGAGAAGCAGCCCCAGCCTAATTGCTGCAATCTGAATTGCATAATTTATGCTTCTTCATCAGAGAAGAGGGTGCTGATGATTGAAAATCTATTTTCTCCTCGGGCCACACAACATTTTTGTCTCACACTTTCTTTGAAATTCAGTTGTGTGTTTCCTTTGGTCACTTTAAGCTCATATTTTATTATGTGAAACTGTACAAAGGAAGGAAAAAAAACCCAGATCTTTTAAAAGCTTCTTACCTCAACTAAACATGTGGCAGTTGATCGTTCATAGACAAAGTTTATTTACAGAACTTTTCCTGTGAGAACCAAGCCACAGCTAGCTTAATAGAGCTGTTGTGGAAATGCTGACTACAGAAACATGGGGTTTAACCAAGCTGAATAATTAACTGCACAATGTTGTTTTCATAAAAGTTTGCCCTTTTAACCTTAGAATTATCAGAAACAAATGGGAGAAGTTATGCGTAGCATACTGGTTACAGGTGCATATCACATAGCCTTTCTTCTCAGTTATGATGGCTAAATAATTACCCCACTTTCTGGGTATTTCAGGTTTCCAGTTTGAGATAAGTGAAATGTCTGCAAAATATCGTATGCATCTTGCCAGAAAATAATATGCCTTTCATGTATTTGTCTGTGTTTTGTTTTGTTTGACAGATGCAGCACTATAAGAAAAATGTTTTAGAGAAGATGTTTAAATGACGCAGTCTGAAACACTTTTGCAACTCTGACTGTGTGTACACAAATACATTCAGTAAACCTTAACTGTCAAGGCATTAAAGAAATGTTTTAAATTTCTCCAGACAAAAAAAAAATGTTTCATCACATTGCTGAACAAAGTACAGTGACAGTCAGTTCATTAGAAATGTACTTTGGCTACAAACTGTACTCCATTTGTCCTTTTATTGATATATCATAAATGATGGAGGGTTTATATTCTGATATTACTAATCACTTAAAAAGAGCTGTTCTGTCAGTGTCTGGTAATTCATCCACTAACACAGCTGCCTTTGCTGTCAAGGAGGTGAAGGCCATGGGTAGTATCCCTCTACCAGGAACTTTGATTCATTTTCCAGTACTAATAGTTTAGTGTTGTTTGGTTAATGTTAAACTGAAGGTCCGTCTTCCTTAGCCGATGTTAGCTGAAGCGGCAGTAGGCACAATGGCTGTTAAATAAAAAGTTTCAATAAATAACCATGATCTCCTGGCTATATTACTAAGAATTGCTATAAATACAGTTTCAAGTCTCCTGAAAAATGAATCATAGGCATACCTCTCAAACATTTTGCACAAGAATTCTGGTGGAACAAAAGCCCCAAAGTGGGGGCAGATTTGAAACATTGCTCTTATATACCTTTTAAAGTTGCTAGAATTACAGGTTTTGCATTAGCATTCATTTTTCTGAAGGATATGAAGTCTGAAACTCAAATATCTGTTATTATTTCATTCCTCAATCATGTGCCAGAAAACCACAGTCATTATGAAGAACAGAGCAAAAAAAAAAAAAATAGAGACAAAAGTCAGGGCATTCTGCAAACATCTGGTCCATTAGAGGTATAGGAATAATGAAATTAACAAGATAAGAAAAATAAAGTTGTTGTTGTTGTGTCTTTCAGCTTTTCCCGGTTAGGGGTTGCCACAGCGGAACTCCGGTCCGCTAAGAATTGGCAGTAGATTTCTGCGTGCCGAGTTGCCGGCCCTGACGCACAACCTTCAACGAAGGTACGCCCATTCACACATGTCTCTACACAGAAGACGCTCTAGCTGAGAATCGAACAGGACAACGTCTTACTGTGAGTCGACAACGCTACCGCAGCACCACCAAATAAAGTAAAATAGTAAAATAAATCGTAGGTTACTGATAAGACTTGTGCTTCCTTGTATATTCAAGCTTTTGAAACTTCTTTTCTTTTTTGGTGAGAAATTTCCAAGTGTTCAGTGATACCATGATAAAGTTAAGTTGGTGTGTGTCATTCAACATTCATTTTTGTGCTCCGCCAGTATGATTCAGTCTGAATTGTCCATGCTTCTGTACAGGGACATTTGCCATCTTTGGTTTAATAACACTGAAGGTCTACTGTTAACTCACAAATGCAACCAGTACAGCAGCTAATGTGGTGTGAAATGTTTCTGCACATCTGGTCGACTCACTGGTGCCTACAACTGCGTCTGGAATGCAGCTTAAATATTTTAAAAATTTAACAGAGACACTAAAGCAACAGTTTGTCTTATTTGCTCTGTTAAATCTGTTTTATGATCATACTAAGTGGTACTAACAGTGCTGACTGTAACACCGTTTGTCGTACATTTGCACCTTAGGTAAGGCAGAATGTTACAGTTGTGCTATCTAGTAAGATACTTTTCATAACTTAGCCTCTGCCAGTTCCTGTTTTAACCAGCCATTCAGGTACAACTTCCTTGAAGTTATGGCCTGCAAATACTTGGTGTATTAATTGTTTGTGTTACTATAACATATCAGTTATATCTGCATTTAAAAGTTCTCATTCACTGTATATTTTTATATGCACTGAATTTATTGTATGTTTCCAGTCATATGTGTCATTTTAAAGATGCAGCCTTAAGATAGCAAAATCCAAATGAAGTGAGCATGGCAAAAATAAGACCAGAAGATCAGAAGTAACAGTAAATGTGCTAAATACAGGAAAACTGAACAATAAGGTGGATGACCATGAGGCAGAATATTGAAATCTATACAATGAAAAGGACTTGGATCTAAGATGAAAAAAAAAATATCCTCACATCTCACTGTTCACCTATTTTAATTTGTGTAGTCCTAGTTGAGAAGGCAGCAGTGTCTCAATTATTCATCAAGCATACCTCTCAACCTGTTAGAGCAAGAAATCTGCACAAAGGCACAAATAATGGGGGGACAAAGGCCTAAAAATAGGGACACTTTTTAAATATTGCTGTTACTAACTTAGAGAAAGTGGATAGAATAACAGATTATGCTTTAACTTGAAGGATATGAAATCTGAAACTGAAATGTGTGCCATTATTTTCTGACTTTAGTCCTTAATGATTTGCCAGTGATTTTCCAGAAAACCACAATTTTATGAGAAACAGGCCAAAAATATGAGGCAAAAGTCTGGACATTCTGTGAAAATCTGTACAGCTGAGAGGTGGTATATGTGTTGAGATGCTTATGGAAAACAAACTGAAACTGGAATTTGTATGTATAAATCTCACATCAAATAGTTCTGAATATATCGTGCTAAAGTGTTGTTGTTGTTGTAGGACATCATCAGTGTTAACACAAAGGACCATAAGAACTTCCTTGATAACTTTCTATAGCTAAACTATGAAGACAGTACATTATGGAGAATATCAATTACCTAGACAATGGCTTAGCGAATTAATGTGCAACAACCAAGTACTCTGAATTATTATTAGATTTTGTAAATTAAAATAATTTTGAATAAATAGTACAAAATCTGGTGGGCAAATTCTTAGATTACCTAATTGCAAACATCCGCTGTAGCTTACTATATGTGGTCATCCACTTATTAATACCCAAAGAAAATTTTAATTTAAACATTTGAAACAAAGAACAAGGTAAAATTAAGCTTTTTGGGCTATTCTAACTTGAAATGTAAGTTGATAATATAATAAGGTTATATCATCCCATGGCCATCAATGAACTCCTTGATATTAATTTTTTTTTGCTTTCTTGTAACCACATGTATAAGTGCTATCACAGAAATGAGAAAAGCTGTGCATGGATGTCAAATTAAAAAGAAATTTATTCCATAATTGTGAGACTTTTTGAGTAATGCCTTCTTATGATCTTGATTCTTGTGATCTGGTTCAATAGAGTCTTAAATGCTGTACTTCCATGAGGGAATGTTTCATTACATATACAAAATATAACTCCCATTGTGGTCCTTAGGGCCCACTCTTTAGAAATTTTAAATGTTAGGTGTAGTTAATGTTGCATGGGTTGAGTATCTGAAGCATTGCCATATAGGCTTAATCTACTAAATTAGGGATTTTCTTTGTGAATTTCCTTTGCAGTATTTCAGGTCATGTTTGCTTGTACGAACAAGAACATGCAATGTGTTTAAAAACCTGGTGCAGTCACTGTTTTGAACAGATAAATTAAAGCATTCATATTCCTAGTGCTTATAGTTGTGAAAATGTAAGCTGAGAAATCCACGTGCTTTGTTCTTAGTGACAGAATTTAGCTTAAATGTTAAGGTGTTCTGTATGCCAAACTAACACCACTTGACTGAATCCCTTCATGTAATGAATGATTGCTATGTCTTTGTCTGATGCAACATAAGCACTAATTTTAGTCATATATGGATAGCCTTTATAGCTAAAAGTTGTTACTGAATGGGAATGCTGAAGAAAAAAATGAATAGGACCAGGCCCAGGACAGATCTCTGTTGATGCAGTATTATTCAGACTGATTCAGACCAAATAATGTCCTAATATCTCAAGCCTTTACTATTTTTACTTCTGACAGTTTTTCATCCACCTAATTAGGCAAGGCTTTATCCCATTCATTACTAGGAGTTCTGCAATCCCTGATGGGATGTTATCAAACCCCTTGCCTAATCCGACTAAATTGCTTTTATTGAAATTCCAGCACCTGATTTATTATTAACTGATTTACAAACGTCTAAAAGGCTTGTTGAAATTGATCTTTCTTGTACGAAAGCATTTTAAAATATGTCAAATAACTTAATAAATTTTCTTTCTTTTTTTTCTGTTATTACAATATTTGAGTATGACAATGCTCAAAACATTCACTGGTTATCAAAGTGAGGCTTATATATTTCTAATTATTTACGGAGTCAAAAGAACGAAACACAGCAGCATAACAAACTTGGAACTTTAATAACAAAACAAAAACTCTGAGATAAAAACAATCATGGTTTAGCATTTTCGTCTTATATAAAAGACATAATCAGAACCATGAAACAGGAAGTAAAACCAGATTTCAAATGAAATTCATAAACACACCCACAAAAATACCCAATCAGGTGACTGAAACCAGTAAAGCCTGGGAAAATCTAAAAGAGATAGTGAATACAGAAAGAATAGCATTGTTTACACTATTTACAACTTGGAAGCTCTCATTTTATGTTCACTGATGATAGAAATGCCATCATTAATCCCTGGCAAATGTATAGCATCTAATCAAAATTGCCTCAACATTTCACAGTGCAGTAATTTGCTCTGCTGGTGCCCTGTGAAGGCATCTGCTTGCACTTGTTACAAAATAAAAAAATAAAAAAACTGAATCTTTTAGAACCTAGACAGGATAAAGAATGCCTAGCAAGGGTGCTCTTGCTATCAGCCTCCTGTATACTATATCCTGATAGATTCTTTTCTTGAAGGCATTGTTGGTTTTGCCTAGATAAAACACTTGACACTGGGTGCACACCACAATGTATACCACCCTTTCAAAATAGCAATAAAACTTGCTGGCTTTTGCATGTTTCATGATAATGTCCACTAAGGGACCCATATAACAGCCTTCAGGACATCTCCCAGATGTCAGAGTCCCTGGAAGTCTTTAATAAATTTTTGATATTGGGCTTCCTTTTGTATGTGGATGAGGGCTGGCTGTTAAACAACTGCTGCTCCCTTCGTCACAGGAAAGAACATGCCTGTTCTTACAAATAAGCTGCTCAACATCACTCTCAGTCTCTGCCAGGTTCTGTCTCACAAACACACACACACACACACACACACACACACACACACACACACACACACACACACACACACACACACACACACACACACACACACACACACACACACACACACACACACACACACACACACACACACACACACACACACACACACACACACACACACACACACACACACACACACACACACACACACACACACACACACACACACACACACACACACACACACACACACACAGTCACATCTGCTTTCATACACACATTCACTCACACAAGACCGCTCTCTCACTCTCTCTGTCTCTCGCTATCTCTGTCACACACACACAGGCTCCTCAATGTATTCACTCACAAACGCAGACAGAAAATAAACCCACAGATACACATATATACTCTCACACATACACTTCTTTCTGTTTTTTTTTTTCCTTTTTTTTTTTTTTTACACTCACTAAACAGCAAAAGTGCTACTTACCAAGTGTAAAAGTAATGTCAGCTGTTAGATTTTTAGCAGTCTGAGCTCCACAGTGGACTCGTTTTTCACTGGGCATTGCTTTTACATTAATACCCTGCTAGAGAATGTTAGTTCTGCAATCAGGGTGCTGATGTACAGTTTGTCCATTCTCTAGGCCTCTACACCCCTTGAAGGACATTAATTACACATTAACATACACCCTGGAGGGCATTATTGTGCTTAGAGAATGGGTTTGCTGTAAAATTGTTGTGTCTTACTTACATATATTTTTATTACTATATTTTTTTAGTATATTTTTGATGTAAAGTAGTTCCCTCTTCCCAATGTTTCAAACTTGCTGTAGTATATGTTTATGGTGTTGGAGGAAGCATATTACAGCCGAAATGTAACATTTAAAAAATAACCAGGTTATTTACTTTATTTTTGGTCCCTTACTGCTAAATTATTTGGTTGGCAGTCACTGGAGATTGAAATTACTAAATAATGACATGCATTTGAGCTTCAGACTTTTTTTTCCTTCAGAAATGCTAATTTAAATTCTTTACTTTAGCAACTTTGTAGTTTAATAAGAGCAATCATTTTCTGTTTTAGAGCCTTTGTTACCCAAAAATTTGTTCAGCTGAAAGGTGCAGAGGTATATAAAGCTCTATACTGCTGCTGCTGCCAGTAGTCATCTCACACACTCACCCTCACACACACACACACACACACACACACACACACACACACACACACACACACACACACACACACACACACACACACTCTCTCATTCCTGCTTTCAAGCACGCATTCACTCACACATGCAAACAGCAACATAAGCACACATACATACACACGATCATCTCTCTCTCTCTCTCTCTCTCTCTCTGACTTTCATACATGCATACACTCTCTCTCTCACACATACACACACACACACACACACACACACACACACTCACTCATTCACTCACACACGCTTGTTTTACACTGGCTAAACAGCAGAAGTGCTGCTTAGCCAGTGAAAAATAGTAGCTGAACCAATCTCTCATTCACACTCATACAGGCATACACTTTCACACACTAACACATGCACACTTTTATTTTATTTTACACTGGCTAAACAGCAAAAGCACTGCTTACCGAGCAGTAGTAAGATAGTAGCTCAACCAATTTCTCTCTCATACTCACACAAGCATACACTTTCACACACAAACACGTACACACAGTTTTTTTTTTTATTTTACTTTTATGTTATTTAACACTCACTAAACAGCAGAGGCACTGTTTAGTATGTGGAAAATAATGGCAGCCATTCCGTTTTCTCAGTCTGAGCTCCACAGCGGCTTGATATGCTGCAGCGAAGTGGCGGACTCTTTTTTCAGTGGGCATTGGGCATTACTTGTACATTAATACCCTGCGGAAAAATGCTTGTTCTCCAATCAGGGTACTGATGTACAGCAAGCCCATTCTCTAAGCAAGCAATAATGCCTGACAGGGTATTTTAATGTATAATTAACACCCACCCAAGGGTGTTACATGTGTTAACTTTAGTATGGTCTTTTAAAGAACCTTTGCATTTAACCAGTGGTGGCTGGTGGCTTCAAATCAAAGGGGGGCTGCAGGTGACAGCTCAATGGGTGGGGCCAATGGGAAGGGGCGTGGCCAACTAGAAAGGGGCATGGCTATGCTAAAAATACAAAAACTGGGACTTTAATTAAATACGCTGCCCTGGGTGCCAAACTGTCATTATGAGAGTCCAATCAAGACAAAATGTAGTGTAGAAGAAAAAAATATGTCAATGCATTGGCTACATGACAGCTTACTTAATTTCTAGATGGAAACAAAAAGGTTGTGAGGAATGAAAAAAGAAATTACTTTTTAAATACATTACTAGAATGCCAGTCAAAATCAAGTATAAAAAAACAAGCAGCACCCAACTCAAATCACTTCTCCTTGCACTGCAGTTCTAATTATAATTTATATTCAGTTTTATAAAAGTACCAAGTAACATGATGAAAGTAGCAATCTCTGTGATAACCCCACCTGTAAAAATGTTTCTTAGCCAAAAAAGACCTGCTGCCTGACAACAACTGTCTACTTGTTTCATGGGCAAAACATGAT
This sequence comes from Protopterus annectens, assembly GCF_019279795.1. NCBI lineage: Eukaryota > Metazoa > Chordata > Ceratodontiformes > Protopteridae > Protopterus > Protopterus annectens. The sequence goes on along the minus strand of NC_056737.1, from coordinate 512,937,032 downwards.
CAAAGTAAAAAATGAACAACAATCAAGAAACAAGCTCAAGATAAATTGCTTAAAGGATTACTGCACAGGTTATGGACCACACATGATAGATTGACATTCTGTTTAGTTTACGGATAAAGCCTGCAAAGATGACTGCAAGTCTCCAACAAATTTAATAAGCTTCTGAAAATACTGTAATCCTGTCCTTTATTACAATTACTGTCATATGCATTTCAATACCTAAGGCTTATATGCAATCTAGTTATGTAAATATTCTCTAGATGGCAATAACAAAAAGGCTCACAGTTGTAACAAAGCACCAAAATCAAAGATAAATCCAAATAACAACGACAGTTGAGTACACAAATAAACCTTTATAACAAGACAAAGCTTTCAGGTTAACAAACCCTTTCTCAATGTATGACAACAGGTATACTTAACACGCCCATATATATACACATATAAAATAATCATGTGACTTGCAGCCATAATCACATGATTCAGATACAAAATATCAATCATAAATAAATAATTAAGCTATTCCTAAAAACTTAAAACATATATTCTACAAAATAAAATAAACAATTATTTTAATTTAGTCTGTTGTATCCTATTTAAAACAGGTTTTAAAGATAACGCTGCATTCAAACCAGGGGGTGTGTCAGCAGAGAATCTTAATATCCACTCATATTCTTTAAGGTCCAAAAAATTGGACAAATCACCTCCCCTAGTTGTTGCTAAAACACAATCTATTACTCTAAATTTAAAACAGTGTTTAATTCCATGGGATTGTATATGTCTTGACAATGCATTATTTTCATTGTTATGTTTTATATTGGATCTATGTTCTATTATTCGTTCTTTAAGCCTTCTAGTGGTCTTACCCACATAGAATGAAGAGCAAGTTTGACAGGTTGCAAGATAAACTACATTACTAGTGGCACAAGTGGCATAACCATGAAAATTATATTCCTTTCCTGATGTGGGGTGTATAAAAATACTACCTCTTGTTGCATCTGTGACAATATCACCACAACTAGTACAGTTATGGCATGGATAAGTACCCTGTTTATTGCTTATCTCAAGATTGGGCTTTGTCTTAACAAAGTCCTTATATCCTAACAAGCTTTTCAAAGTACGCATGTTTCTATAACTAAAGTAGGGTTTATCACCCACTATCAAACGAATATCATCCTGTGCTAGTAGTATCTTCCAGTACTTGCTTATTATTTTTCTAATTGTATCAGATTGTGTATTATATGTGGTTAAAAATCTTAATTTGCTTTCTTGCCTAGTAGGCATTATTATATCATCTTCTCCGAAGGACTTATTAAAAATAGAACTAAACTCCCCATCCCTATGTGTTAATATATAATTCTTAGTACTTATCAGTATATCCTCAGGATATCCACTATTTTTAAATTCTTCATATGTATCATTCAACTGTTCTAAAAAAACCTCATATTTTGAGTTAAGTCTACTTACTCTGGCCATTTGTGCTTTAACTATACCCTTAAAGACATGAGATGCATGCATGCTAGTTGCATGTAAGTATCTGCCTGCCGCTACTTCCTTTTTAAACACAGATGTGTTCAAGTCATTTTCTTGTTTAACTATTGTCACATCTAAGAAGTTTATATTTGTAATCGATATCTCCACCTTAAACTTCAAAAAATCAGTAGAACTATTCAAGAATTGAACAAAGTCCATAAGCTCAGCTTGATTACCCTTCCACAAAACAAAACAATCGTCTACGAACCTTTGATAAAAAACAATGTTATCATTTAGAAATATTTCACCTTCAGTTATACATTCCTTCTCCCATTGATATAGGACTATATTAGCGTACGTATTCGCAACTGGTGTTCCCATTGCTACCCCCGTTTGTTGCAAATAGTAGTTATCATCAAATAGGAAGACATTATTTCTCAGCACTAATTCAAGTAACATACATAAATTTTCTATATGCCTAGTAGTATAATTAGAATATTGTGTTAGAAAACTTCTTATAGATTCCAACCCATATTCATTTGGGATTACTGTGAACAATGAATTAATATCCATAGTCACCATGTACATATCACTAATATTAATATTTAAATTTTGTAATCTCATATAACATTTCTTTAATTTTATCAAAAAGTCCGATGTATCCTTTAGTACTGTGTTACATTTACTTAATAGGGGTTGCAATTGCTTTTGTAAATATAGGGATATCGGTTCTGTAATCCAGCCTATGCCAGATACTATAGGCCTCATTGGTGGGTTGTCCATAGATTTATGTACTTTAGGAATCCCGTACAGTTGTGGAATTACTGGGCAAGGTACTGTGAAAAAGTGGAAAAGATCTAGTGTTATGTCATTAGACAATTGAAGTTCATACACACACATGTTCACATAACTTATGCATTTTTTGACATCTATGGCAGATATACATTTGAAAGCTGTTCTATCATCCAATAACAACATTATGGCTTGGTTATATTTACATTTATCCATAATAACGACTGAACCTCCTTTGTCTGCTTGTTTCAATATAATGTCCGTATTATCTCTAAGATTTTTTAATGCCATGTGCTCCGGATATGTAATATTAAAAGATTTATAGTTTCTCTTACTTTCAAAAGCTTGCCTTATATCATATTCACATTGATTATAAAACGCTATTAGAACAGGTGGGCAACATGGCATAAAAGTACTACGCCTCTTACAGAAACTGTTGTCATATTCACTATTTTTAAAAATTAGCTTCAAAGCTATAGCTCTAGTGAATAATTTTAAGTCAGTCAGTACCTTTACCAGGTCTTCAGTACGGGTTGGTATGAAACCCAACCCTTTACTTAGTAAAGAAATATGTTCTGATGTCAAAACATATGATGACAAGTTTATAATGTATGCCTTTACCTTCTGGCTACTTTCTGCTGTTTTTGTGGACTGTTATTTTTGCGTTTTAAATCCAAGAATGGACGACCATCTCTCGATTTTGTCCTACCCCTCGATGCAGATCTAGTTGTAGCAAATTTCTCTTTGTCCTTCACCCTTTCCGGGGTCTTTAATTAAATACGCTGCCCTGGGTGCCAAACTGTCATTATGAGAGTCCAATCAAGACAAAATGTAGTGTAGAAGAAAAAAATATGTCAATGCATTGGCTACATGACAGCTTACTTAATTTCTAGATGGAAACAAAAAGGTTGTGAGGAATGAAAAAAGAAATTACTTTTTAAATACATTACTAGAATGCCAGTCAAAATCAAGTATAAAAAAACAAGCAGCACCCAACTCAAATCACTTCTCCTTGCACTGCAGTTCTAATTATAATTTATATTCAGTTTTATAAAAGTACCAAGTAACATGATGAAAGTAGCAATCTCTGTGATAACCCCACCTGTAAAAATGTTTCTTAGCCAAAAAAGACCTGCTGCCTGACAACAACTGTCTACTTGTTTCATGGGCAAAACATGATCAAAGTAAAAAATGAACAACAATCAAGAAACAAGCTCAAGATAAATTGCTTAAAGGATTACTGCACAGGTTATGGACCACACATGATAGATTGACATTCTGTTTAGTTTACGGATAAAGCCTGCAAAGATGACTGCAAGTCTCCAACAAATTTAATAAGCTTCTGAAAATACTGTAATCCTGTCCTTTATTACAATTACTGTCATATGCATTTCAATACCTAAGGCTTATATGCAATCTAGTTATGTAAATATTCTCTAGATGGCAATAACAAAAAGGCTTTCAGTGTTTGTAATTTTGTAACAGTATACTTATTAAAGATTCCTGGCATCTTACAGTCTCAGACAAGCTTAGCTGGTGGTCATTAAAGCATTGCTACTTAAACACAGAGCAACAGGCACTGCAACAACATGCATTTTCTGAATAAAAAGAAGCATAAATCAACAGTATAAAAATATGACAGAACACCAGAACATTCTGCAAAATCAAGGACAGATGAAAAGCCACTGTATTACTTGTGTCTACATCGGATGGGAGGATACTCTGCACACTTACACTGCATAACTGCTCCTTGCCTTGCTTGGACACATCCAGAGTCACTATGTGGGGGATTGGGGTGCAAAAAGTATGTTGCAATTTGAAATGTCTCTGGCTGATGATAATGTCCCTGACACATTTGTCATACCTCTCAACCTCAGAGCAAGAAATCTGGACAAAGCTATAAACAGAAGTGGGACAAAGGCCCAGAAATAAGCACATTTTTTAAATATTGCTCTTATAAACTTAGAAAGGTAATAGAATAGTAGGTATTGCATTAGTTTGAATTTTCTAAAGGGTATGATATCTGAAACTCAAATGTTTGTCATTATTTTCTAACTTCAATCTTTAATTATTTGCCACTAATTTGTCAGAAAGCCACAGTTTTATGAAAAACAGACCAAAAATGTGATGCAAAAATATAAAATAGCCACACAATACAGCTGGGAACCTGTCAAAGAAGGGACAATTTTTTGATATTAGCACTGTTAACTTGAGCAGCTGACAAAATAATAGAATCTACATGCATTTCTGAAATTAAAAATAATGTCTTACTCTGACCATTATAATTATTTATTAATTGTAAACCCTCCACATTTTCTTTCAAATTTGCCATTTTGCAGAGGGATTATTAGGGGGAGAGCAACATTCTGAGCCAAAATCAGGGCTTTGTTGAGAGGTTTGGATATACCTAATTCTATAAAGAGATTTATTTGCTTGTATCTCTACCTGTTAATGTAGGAAATCTGACAAGGCCAAATATATTGGGGGAATGTACAAACAATACTAAAAATTGCTCTTGTATAAACTTAGACAGTTGACAGAATAACAGCTCTTGCTTTAGCATGCATTTTTCTGAAGGGTATGAAGTCTGAAACTCAATGTTTGTCATTATTTACTGACTTCATTCCTAAATGATTTGCCAGAAAACCACAAATGTTATGAGCAAAAAAACAAAAACAAGATTTTTTTTAAATTTTATTTATTTTATTTTACATTTGTTGACCGGGCTAGTCCAGCTGGATATATGTCCATTTTCAGCAGAGGCCCGGGGAGAAAAGCTCCTCGAAGACACAGTAAAAAAAAAAAAAAAAAAAAAGCAAAAATCTATTCATTCTGCAAAGATCTGGACAGTTGTGAGATATAAATAAATAAAAACACACAGCAACAGCGAAATATTAACAGCAACACACCAAACAGCCAATGCCTTTCTTCACTTTATTAGACCTGGTACCTCGGCAGTTCGCCTTCAAGGAGTTGTGAGATATAGTTCAGCCGGGGCCGAGTTTGCCGTTTGCCACCCTACCCCCTCACAAAATCATGGTTGAATGGGGCTTCCCCCTGCAGCTCTTCCAATGTCCCATTACTTAGCTATTTTGCCTCATTTAGCATAAACACTGTAATATGCATACTGCTTTACTTCTACGATGATTTGGATTTCATTTAAAAGTTTTATTTTACATTTTACAGCACAAAAACTAATAGACATCTGCTAAACAAAGCAATGCAGTTTCATAATGAAAATAGACTTAGCATTAAAACTTGTCTGCTATTGAAACTCACATTCATTGAAACAGCATCGAAACCCACATTCAAAGAAAATACATCTGGCTAGTGGCAGATAAAGATTAACTTTGGGCTGTTTTCAAATCATAGGCCCCTTGCACAGGAAACATACACGTGTTCCTTGCTACACCTTCCTGATTGTATTAAATTATATTACTTGTATAATACAGTACAGTTGTTAGAGGACATTTTAAATGTATTGTTTTGAACATTTTTCCAGTAAACAATGAAACAAAATGCATGCACCGATATTGACAAAACCGCCCAATTCAGAACATTTCCATCATAAAAGCCTACTCACATTTATACAATCCACCAGTATCAGTAAATATGTACAATCTCTGCAGAAGTAAAAGTCATCTAAATAATTTGACATTAAAGAGATCTGTAACTAATTAAGAGGTTGCTGCTAGCACACAACTTTGTATTTCATTGTTTCATCTACAAGTAAAGTGCCTGTTGCTCTTGAGAAATAAATTGCCTATGCTACATTAAAAAAATGATAAGCTAGTAATACTGAAATAGGAAATGGATGGCAAACTGATAACAGGTTCATCATTACTAGGTATCTCTGCCAAAGAGGACATTCTCAGGAGTGCAGCATCCACTCTCTTTAAAAGTACAACATAGTACAGTAGCAGTAATGCATCGACATACTGTGGGAGTAGAGCCCACAGTCTTCTTCATCAAAAGCAAGTACACTACCTGTTGTGCTATTAACAATGCAAGCAGACACAGCATAAGCAAAAGTAGACTTATCTTCAAGCTCTGAGTTCCTTGTAAAATGCACTCGACACTAAACTGTATCTCTCAACTTTGAAGCACAAGAAATCTGGAAAAAGCCACATTTTAGTGAGGGGGGGCAAAAGCCCTAAAACTAGGGACACATTTTAAACATTGCTTGCATAATCTTGGAAAGCTGCTAGAATAAAATGCTGTGTTACCACCATGCATTTCACTGCCAAGTCTTGAACACAGGACCCTGTGCACTACAGTCAGAGCAGCATACCACTATGCCAAATCAGCTGTTTCTTGAAAGACAGCTAGACTGAAAATTAAATGGCTATCATTTAGTGAATTCAGATCTCACTGTAGCTCTCAACTTCTAAGCACAAAACACCTAGACAAAGCCTATAATGGGGGAATACTACCCCCAAACCTATTCAGTAAATTCAGTTCTCACCATAGCTCTCAACCTGTTAGCACAAAAAACCTGGAGAAAGTAAATAATGGGGAAATACAGCCCCAAAAATATGGACACATTTCATATATTGATCTTAGAAACAGAAAATGTACTTTCTGAAGTATATGAAGTCTGAAATTCAAATGCCTGTCATTTTTTAGTGAATTCAAAATCCAGAAAAAATACAGTTTTTATGAGAACAGAACAAAAATATGAGACAAAAATTTCACAAGTGGTGGTGGGTAGGGAATTCAAGCTCTTGCTACCTACTCCCAAGGCTTGAGTCTAGCCACCAGGTATATTTCCTGACTTCTTTCTAGCTACTGAAGCATTTTACAGAAACACACACACACACACACACACACACACACACACACACATACACACACACACACACACACATACACACACACACACACACACACACCCTTCTGTTAGTATAAACAAGTACTTGCAGAGTTTCAGTCCAAAGCTGCAGCTTTGTTAATTCCAACCAGCCAAGCTCCAGTTTCAAAAAGAAAAGTACCGCAAGAGCAGGCTCCAGCCTACAGACATTGCAGTCGGATCCCCTTCCAGTCTATGCAGTTGCAACTGCATAGACTTCTGGGATCTCTGCTGTTGCAGGCTGTCTTTCTAATCTGAACTGTCTCACCAGCACCATGAGTGCACATGTGTGAGTTCCGGGACTCACTTTTGTTGTTTTTATTTTTTTCTTTCTTTTGTATAGCTGGGGGGGGCTGCAGTCCTGCAGCCCAATTGCACAAGCCTACCCTGCATTTAACCTTTATTTAGTGCTACCCAGTACTGCTCCTTTTTAGGTTGTTCATACTGTGTATCCAAACAGTACTGTTCAGCTTTTTCTTTATTTATTAAAGTCAAACATCATATATTCAGAAACCATAATTGTGATTTTCTTTTTGTATTAAAATAAGGAATGTTAAATGATATCACATGATAGCCTACATTGACTAATGGTTTTGAATGCCCTTAAGCTATCCCCTATATTTCTACTTAACATGTAAAATGTGTTAACTAATGCAAATTGTTTAGTAAGATTATGTCTGGGAACATACCCCTCAACTATACAGATTTTCATAGAATGTCCAGATTTTTGTTTCATATTTTTGGTCTGTTCCTCATAAAATGTGTGGTTTTCTAGCAAATCATTGAAGATTGAAGTCACTAAATAACACTTGACCTGTTATTCTAGCAACGTTCAAAGTGTATAGGAGCAATATTTAAATTATTTCCCTATTTTTGGGTCTTTGTCTGCCTATTCTTCCTGGCTGTGTCCAGATTTCTTGCACTGAGAGGTTGAGAGGTATGTCTGGGAATTCCTGATGCATATATAGAACTCATAATAGATATTGCCCAGTTGATATTTGTCCAATTGAATTAATTGGATTAAGCAACTGCTGGTTGTGACATCAGTCTTGAAATGTGTTAAGAAAATCCACATGCTGCTCTGCGTTCACATTAAGAATTATGTAGCATATAATAGCTACATTTACTTTATGAATGGTAGGTAATATTTAATATTCCTCAGTTTTGAGTGTTGTTGAACTGCAAATTGCAGTTTACATAAACAGTAAGAGCCCGATGCTTGATGCTAAAGCTTATTTACAAGAATTCTCTTCTGAAAGTCTGCCATATGTATGTTGCATCCCAGGCTTCACTTATGACTTTTATTTTATAGCAGTTTTCTTCATAGAATTTATTACCCAGCCTTTTTGCAAATCTATAGTAATCCTTTATAGAGTTAACATAAAATACACTAATACATATGAAGTGGTACAAACTATTTTTTCTATAAAATAATTACTCAAATGATATGATTTGTTGGGAAGATATTTATTACCTTATAATTCAAGTTCAGTTTGTTCACTTAGAATTTATAAACTTCACTGACTGGAACTATATCTTCACAAGGTGCCACAACAGACGTACCATTATTTTAACACAAGTGACATAAGTAATCATTTATTAAATAATCAGGCTTTAGTAAACCTGTAGTCGCTTCACTTGGGTCAAGGCAGGATTTCACTGAGTGGTTTTGAATTGTTCGACAAAAATTCTTCATACATTTAATTTGGCCCCCTACAAGTCATTTCACCCTAAAAGTTATTTTGAAATCTTACTGTATCAGTAACTCATTTTTTTTAATTACTCCAACTGTCTCTCTTTATTTAGATTTGTAGAATATCTTACAGTCAACTTTACTGCCATAACTTAGTTCTATTAGCTACTTACAGCCCTGTGTGTTGATATTCTCATCTTAAGCCCTTCAGGGTTTAGTTCCAACTGTACTTTAATTGTCTGGACTATGCCTGCAAACCCTTTTGTCTGTTCACAGCCTAGTATCGGGTAGTGTACTGGGGACAAAGTCTTTTCTTCTTTTTTTGCCATTACAGACATTTTAAGACCTTCATTAACTTCACACATTTTAATAATGACATGGGTACAGATACTGCTATAGAAAAGAAAACAAACCATTGTAAACATTGCTCATTAGCTCGATGCATTATACATATATTTTCTTTGCTTAACAGTTAGCATTCACTCCAATATTACTAGAATTGCTGAAGTCCTGCCGTCCCTTAAATTTTGCTCCTCCTTCTGAATGATGGAATGCTTCATTCAATGGCTGTGTAATCTCAGAGCTGCCAAGAGGAAAATATGTTGATTTTCACTACATTACACTCTGGTTTCCACAGAAGTACTTGACATTTGAAATTAATGCTTTACTTTCAAATATGCAATGAGCATCATTCCTTACTGAGCTACATGAAACTGCTCAAGAGGCAATTAAAATATATCATCACACAGTGCATTGAAAGCATTATAACAGTAACATTTAAATTTACTGGAAATCTCAAACAAAGCTCCCTTATGATACATTTATAACATCAGTGAATTAGGCAGTGATGAGAAACAGTATACATTGTTCAAACATAATCCAAAACTTGATAACAAATGCAGAAAAAAATGAATAAATAAGTAGAGATGGAAAAGAAATTAAGGCATCAAATATTTTATATGAAATTGAGTCATGAACTTAATATCTAAAATTGAAGACAGCAGCAAGAATGTTTAACTATGTTAACAGATTACAGGGTGAGACTAGTGAATTTAGAACACTGTAAATAAAGAAGTGATTTCTCATATGCAACATCTATCAAATGTGGTGCTAATCTGAATAAACCCAGAGTTTCAGTTGCACTGTCCCTACAGGTCTCCAAAAAAAGAACTGGACTTTCCACACATAATGCATTGAACTATACTGAACTTGTGACTGCAGTGGTTGTTTCCTAGCCTGAGGACTCAACATCTGTTTTACCATTCTATCTTTGTCCTAACCCTCAGGACGTGGACATGCAAGTGGTTTTTAGCATGTCCTTCTAACCTCATTTTACATAACATATTTGCCAGAGTAGCACAGATGTCAAACACTGACATCCACATCAAAGCTGTAGATCTGGACAGGTAGCAGGGGATTGTCTTCTCACTGTGATTTTTCATGAGACTTTTCTAGGGGATCAGATTTTAGTGCATCCACTCCTCTAGGAGTATGCATATGCCCAAGATGAGTACAGCTCTGCCATTGGTCTTTCTAGAAGCTTATAAGTCCACCATTACTTGGACTGCACAGGCATTATTGCCTGTACCCAGAATGTGTCTACTGTAGCAGCATCCAGCAGGTCTTTTGCCTGCATTATTTTAAAAACTGGCTGATGTGTATTTCTTACTTTGGTAGAATTGCAAGCCACAAAAGACATCCTCTCACTCTAGAAAGAGACATTGTAATTGTCTTCTGAAAAGGAGGAGGAAGACTTGGTCTGTTTTGCCAGCATGTCTTCTTCTCTTTGATGTGGCTCTGATGTTTTGAAGACTGTTTCCTCAGGTTTTTCTTCTAAGGATGTTCCACTGGGAGAGACTTTCGGTATTTTCATGAAATACTGCAAGAAGTTTTTATGTAATAAAGTTACCAATGGATTCAAGTTTTCTGCATGTCTCAGAATCATTCCAAATGATAGGTAGAGGGGGGTACAAGACTACTTTAGGAAATAAAGGTTAAACCTCAGTTACCTTAGTGCTCAGAACTAGGATTTTCAAACCCGTATGACTAAATGTCAGGGGGACATCCTGAAACAAACAAAAGTTGGGCAAATGAGAGCCCTTATTGAGACTCTGAAGAAGCAACTAACCAGACTTCCCCATATAATTCAGAATGTGGGCAAACGTGTTAAAATATGGATATGATAATGCTTATGCAGTATTCAGGGCAATAGCCATGGGAACAAACATTAGGCAATACACTCAAATGATACAGCCCCTGACATAAAATGTCATAAGTAAGATTTTCAGTGCTGTTTTAGTTAAGATGTTTAGAACCCTACACATTATGTCTTCAAGAAGCTTAAAAATGGAAGGCAATCAAAACAGTGAGGCAGTTATTCCATTGCACAATCACTTAGTACAGCAGAAACTCCCTCTCTAAGCAATGGCCTTTTTGCTGTCATTAAACAGAGCTTAGCAGATGAGACAGCAAAAACTTTGAAAAGAAAAAAAAAATGGGCTGTTGGGAATTGATCATACAAAAGGGTAGTCAGTGTGGTCTTTTGGAAGTAGTTATACAAAGTTATCAGTGAAATTGCTTCCCTCCCACCATGTTATTACAGTTCAGCATACCTACTCTCCCAGGTACTATTCTTCGGGACCAACTTAAAAAAATACCTCTGACAAATGGTTATTTAACATAATCTTCTCAGGACACAAGCCATAGTTCAAATCCCTTTTCCTTACTGGTAATGTCTGACTATGTGAGGTAGTACCTGCTATGCCACAGAGAGTAGGGCAGTGCCTGTGTAATATATGACAGCATAGCTATCTGGAGTTTTGTAATGAATTTTATGTCATTTGTATATCAATCTGATTTGTACAGATGCTTGTGGTAAAAATGTATTTGTAAAGCTGCTTGTGTTAAAAATGTATCAACAGTGTGTCCTGCTGGACAGAAGAGAAATATACATATATCTCAGGCTGTATTGTGGTAACTGATAAAAAGTATATATGTTAACAGAGTTTGCTGGAAAGGAATGTGGTTAAGCTCAGCTCAGCTTACCTTAAAAAAATAACTTGAAATTAAATGACTTGGTTTAGGTCTTAAAGATTTTATCTCACCGGCCTGAATGCAGCCAGGAGCACAATGCCTGGTCTGGGATCATGCTCTTATTGTCCTTAATGGTGAACTAATTGCTACCCTGGGTGCCAGAGAATGGGTAGTTAGTCTCTACAAGAACGATTAAAGTATTGGGACTATTTTACAGTCTCTAGATGCCTTAGCAAAGCTCTAGGTGTGTATTCTGACATATCTGTGCTAGATTCTGGTTCACCTTCTAGTCAGGGAGATAGTGTGGGAACCACAGAATCAAGTGACCAGATGTGATGTCATTCTATAGCCAGCAATGAAATTATTTTAAATATTAGTAAGAGATGTGACAGAAGACACTAAGCACTCTGTTTTTGGGACATGACAGCAAAGGCCACTCAACCACTTCATCTTGCCTTGATCTAGCAAGTAAGTAGAGAACAGTAATTCTTCAGTCAGTTAGAAAAATATAGTTAGACTAGTTAAATGTTTTTCTGTATCTGTCTGAATCTTTCCAGCTGTGTTGTTTTTATATTTCCTGTGAATTGAAACTCTTGTGTTTATTGTAAATAGATATTCAGTATTTTCATGTTGGCTGGTCATTTAGAAAATAGTTTAACCTTGGACAGTGATTGCATTTATTTGGTGACACTGTGGGCCTCATGCTCCTGAAAGTCTTGTCACTTGGCTAATACTACCATTTGTATAAGTATTAATTTTACTTAGAGTAATTGTGAACCCTGGTAAGAGTCTTAAAGTAGCTTGCTGGTGGCAGTGAATCTAACTTATAGTCTAGGCAGAGAGGGCATAACTGGTAAATCTGTGCCAGCCTTTCCCAGGTGTGGGTGAAAATCAAATCTCAAAGAGTGTGTGTGTCACCTACTTGGAAAAGGGACACAGAGCACCAGTTTCTGCAAAGAGAGAAAGGTGGAGTCTTATTTGGGACCTGGAGAGGAAACCCAGCTCCAGGACTGAATGTGCTCTTTGTGTTCTCTTGAGAGACATTGTGCTGAGTGCAGAGAGCTGCACCTGAAAACACTGTGTGTATCCATTTTTGTTCTAAGTGAACATCCCCCACCTGTGTCAGTGGTGATGATTGAGGCTCCTTGATTACTGGCCTAGAGGAGAGATATTACAATGACCTCATTCTGACAGACCAGGAAGAGTTCACGTTGGCTTTCCTCAAGCTGCTGCTGACCCAGGGGGTTATAGAGAGAATCCTGCTACTGGAGCAAGGGAATGAGGTTCTATTCCAGATTCTTACTAGATCCATAAAAGGAAGGATCATGGACCCTGTTCTGGATATTTCAAAATGTAACCTGTTTCTAAAGGCCCCTATGTTCAAAATGCTCTTCCTGTAGTCCTTTCACTCTCTTTATGTCCAAGACTTATCCAGTCACTCTTGATCCAAAGATTCTTGTGTCCATATTCTTGTTCAAAATATATCACAGATAGTTCCTCAAATTATGGGTGGATTACTTGCATTTCCAAATGACTTTATTGTTTTTTGGAATACCTGCTATTCTCAGGGTCTTCACAAAGTGTCTAGAATCATCAGTGGCATTGCGGAGGACAAATTGCATTCCTATCTAATTTGCATGGACCAATGCTTGTTTCAGTCCCAGTCAGAGAAGGAACTGCAAGAGTGCCTACAATTTAACCCCCCTTTATCTTCTGAATCTGGGATAGTCATTGAATCTTCCCAACATTATCCTGATTCCTAGTACATACAAGGGTTTCCTAGGAATCATCTTGGATGCCTGCTCTGTGAAAGCCTTCATGCCACACAAGGTAAGTACTATGAGACATTTTTCATCCAGTAAGACAAGAAGACAAGTATGTCAGCAAGAGATTTTCTCAGTGCCATGAGATACATGAATATTATCATATTAATGGTTGCCTTGGCTAGACTGCATGCAAGGCAAATCCAGTAATATCTGAGGAACATATGGGAACAGCACTCTCATCCTCAGTGAATGGTCTGTCTTCAAATGGAGTTCACTTGATCTGCTTCATGGGTCATGGTGAATGTGTAGATCTTATCACCCTCCAGGCATCCAAGAATTAACTACAGTTGCACATGGTAGCATATGGGGTGAATACATCTACAACCACCAGGTTCACGATCTGTGGTACCCCAGAAACAGAGGAAGAATATGAATATCAAATATGTGTTGGCCATAATTAACACCCTCTAAGCCTTCAGACTGTTCTGAAGACCAGGCTGCCATGTAAGAAATCATAGGCAGTGGGTGCTTTTTTCTTCCTTGGACAGGTCTGTTTCTCTATGTCTACCCTCCTCTTTCTTTCTTGTTCAGAGTTCTGCAGAAAGTAAAGGTAAAGAGACCATACACAATCCTACTTGCACCTCTTTGACAAGGCAGCATTGTTTTTTTTTTCAGGTGAAGCAACATCCTGCTGCAACCTTTCTAGTTGCTGACTCAGCAAGAAGGTAGCTTAGTATACCCAAAAAGGAAAATGCACAGGCTTGCTAGATGAATGATCCTTCCCTTATTTTTCATAAGCACATTTGCATAAAGGATAAAAATTATGCAAGAAGCATGAAAAACATAAGACACAGATGTCTTTGACTATATGGAAGAGTTTTGCAGTTTGGTGCAATAAAATCCACCAGGAACCCAGCTCTGCATGGATGTCAATTATATTATCATATCTGTCAGATTTTTTTTTAGCAGCAGGGCTTTCATTTTTCTTCATTAACATGCATGTTTCTGCAGCATCAGCCAGTCTTCCTCACATCCCTCTAGTGAAAACTACTGTTCAGTTAATAATTCATAGATTCATAGGTAAGTACTAGGCAGTCAGCCTACAGACCATTTCATGCCTAGACAAAAAAAATATTCAAAAGTTCCCTAAATTGATATTACATCATCAGCTGTCAAGACCAGCTATCTGCCACCTTGTGGCATCAATTTGCTGTTAGAATAACTCTCATTAGATCCCTCTGAGCGAGCAGCTTTTGTCTCTTTCAAATATCTGACTTGGAAAATGTTTTCCTAGTTGGTATTACTTCAGCCAGGAGGATTTTATTATTACAAGTCCTCATATGAAAGAAACCATTTACTGTGTTCCATAAACATAAGACAAATCTAAGAACCAATTATTTTTTCATGCCAAAAGTAGTTACAGAGGTTGGTCTTAATCCAGCTGTTAAACTACCTGTTTCCTATACTAAGTCTAAAAATAATGAAGAAAGACTTCTGCACGCGTTGGATATCCACAGGCAACTCAGATACTGTGTGGGAAGAACTAAGGAATTCAGGCAAACAGACTAGTTGTTTGTGCCCTTTGTTTCAGGGGAAACAAGGCATACTGGTTGCAAAGCAAGCAATTTCTGAATGGTTAGCAAAATGTGTGTTATTTTGTTATGGCATGTGGTAAATCGTTGCAGGGGCATGTCAGGGCTGATTCTCCCAGAGAAGCTGGCTGTGCATAAGCTTCCTAAAGAATTTCCTTTCTCAAAGTCTTTGTTAGATAGCTATTTGGTACACCATTCACACTTTCTCTAAACATTACAAACTAGACACCCAGTGCAGGAGCTGGGCAGGTTTTGGCACTACTTTCTTGCAGGGCCTACTGTGGCTCCTTTGATACCCATGAGGAGTAAGCAGTTGGTGTCCAGTCTTCTTTGCAGGCCTGTCCATACATTCCTTTGGTAATCTTCCAATAGGCATTGAATACTACTGCATCAGTGATCTATATGAGGAACACAGTACAGTTGTGTGAGTACACTCACCATTAAAATAGAGTCACTGTTGTAGTTCTACTTCCCTCCATAGTTCCCTATTTTTCCTTCCTTTGTGTATATTATATATTTTCCAAAGGCTGAGATGCTGAGCTGATCATAGGGTATGCCTACAACTCTTTTCTTTTTCAGTCCACTTAGTCCTGATTGTCACCCCCCCCCCCCCGGAAAGGTAAATGGTATGGGGAGAAACCCTTCTGAAGTAACCACTTGAGACCCATAAAAGCTGTATATGAGATGCTTCTCTTTACACTGTCGTTTGTTCTGGATAAAAGAAAGAGGCTGCTCCCTTCACTGAGCATTCTATTTTTTTTTTACTAGTAATAAAGAACTGAAGTTGCACAGACTAGCTGCCCCCTTTTTCATGCATGCCTTCCTGCATCCCTGCACTTGAATATAGCTTGCCTGCACTGGGACATGCACAGAGTTCTAGAAGTCAGGCCAGCTAGAGAGACAACCATCAATTACGATTAGATTATGTACTGATGTACACTTCAACAGTGATCTACTTTTATAAGTATAATAACATGACTGTACTTCCTGAGGCCCAGACATGATTCCAGGTGGTTTTCTTTACAATTTCGGGATAGTCTGTTTAAGGCAGTACATATTCTGTTAAGCAGATTCCTTAAGTTCCATATGTCTGATGCTAAGCTGTCCTTGTGTCACTTAACATGTAATGAGAGTCATCTGACCCAAATAGTTGTAGATCCACCATCCTCACCAGCATTCTTTGTAAAAGTATTGAGAAGAAGTATAATGGAGAATATCCTAAATGCTACAGGTAACCTGATAAAGGAACTGTAATGGACTCCATTTGTAAGGGATTGATCTTGCTTACTTGGTCTGTTTGAGCAAGCAAAAGCCACACTTGGCAAATGCCTTGTGTTTGTGCTGTGCAGTTGGACATTGCTACAGGCTTCAGCTCTAGACCCCTGTAAAAATGCTATACGTACATATGGTAGTCCAGCTTTAATGTCACTGATAATGTAATTACATGGGTAGTAATTGGTTAAGTTAGAGGAACACAGAACAAAATGAAAGGTTATTTGAGAAATTCTACTGAGTTTGTGCAGGGATCTCCCTCTAGTCAGTCTTTTTTTTTTCCCACAGACATACAAGTAGGAAGATTATAATTATAGAGTATGCAAATGACTTAAAACTGTGGAATTTTGTCATGTCAAGAAGTGATGCAAAAAGACCTGGACACAATGTACAACTGGTCCAGTCACAACAACATCTCCCTTAATGCTGGCAAGTACTGCATTGTGAATATGGGAAAAATGGATATGCAGTCTGTTTGCAGCAGTAATGATCAAGCACCATACCTCTCAACCTCAGCCCACAAAATCTGGACAAAGCCTGACATAATGTGGGTACAAAGGCTTGAAAATTGGGCTAACTTTTAAATATTGCCCCTATAAACTTAGACAGTTGCTGGAATAACAGGCTATGTATTAAAATACATTTTCTAAAGGATGTGAATTTTGAAACTCAAATGTACAACATTATTGACTAATTTCATTCCTCAGATCATCCCACTGATTTTCCAGAATTCCAAAAATCCACAAACCAAACGTTTTTATATTTTAGTGGTCTGTCTTTTTAACGAATTTTGTGCTGCTTCCTGTAGTCTTGAAACTAGCCACTTAGGAATTTTTCCCTTTCCTAGTTTTACTAATTAAAATGGAGACTACTGTGACTGCCTAACGATGAAACAACCTTTGACGGACTCTCCACCACAATTTTCTGCTGTTACAACTTTCAACCAGCAATAAACAGTAAAAGCAATTCTGCAAAATATTACAGAAGTTATTATATATGTATACATATATACGTATGTATGCATTTGAACTGCAGATTTTAGTATTACAGAATTGCATTGCATAAGTTGTGGCATGTCTGTGTCCTTTACATTATTATATATTTTTCAACTTTATCAGTTTTATTGTTGCATATCTGAAAAACCTTTTCAGCAGTATCATTTAGCAGAAACATTTTCAAATATATAATGTTCATTCCACATTTGTCTATCATGTTATACAATGTATTCCACTGGAAGGGTGGCATGTTTCTGACCAGAACTTTCATTATTACAGTGTTGAATTATGGGATTGCTGTCATGACTGTTACCAAGACTTCATTACAGTACGGTGTTGTGAAATGGGTGTCAGGACTGTGAGCACAGTGGTCAGGGACACAGTTAAGGTAACATCATGCAGTGCTTATGTAGTTTATATTCTTTTATTGTGGACAGTCTTTGTCACAGGATCAAATAATCTATACTGGTCCTTATTGAACTTGATGGTCTCAGGGTATGGTGCTAACAGCTGCCTTAATTTTGGTGATGTAGGCATTATTTAATGACTGTCAAATGTCCTGCTCCTGCTGCAGTTGTTTAAAGAGCTCTTTGAGATACACCTGCCTGTATGACAGAAGTACCTTAAGTCTAACATGCCAAGCTTTTGTCTGGTTTACTGCAGTTGTTAGCCAGAGTTCCATGAGGTTAGAGATTCTCCAGATGGTGACAGAAAATGTTGGTGAGACTTTTTTGACCTTGGGAGGTTGTCGTCAGTCTTTCTCCATGCAGCTGTCAAACTATTGCAGGAGCTCTTCAGCCTCTTTGAGCATAATGTCTGAATGCTGTGTAAATATTGAGATAATCTCCAGTACCCAGCAAAGACAAACAGTGAGGGATTTCATGTAAAACCAAGCCTGGTGCGCATAATATTTGTGAAATTAAACTAACATAGTTTTGATTACAAAAATGAGAACTGCCTCCTCAAATGGGAATTACAAAGACATGCATCTGGAGCATTTCTCCCCAGGGCCTCCACTGAAAATTGGCTTCATTCCAAGTTGGACTTTCCCAGTAAACAAATTTTAAATAAATAAATAAACATGATTAATGCCTGCCTGTGCATTGTCGGAGAAGATGTAGATGGGCTCAGGGCTAGCTGTCTACCATTTAAAGCATTTTACTTCATTTTTTCAGCAATTACAACATGGAAGAATGGTGAGTCACAGTGGTTGGCAGTCCTACCTACTCATGCTTGAGTGGTACAATGATGTTTTCAATTGCAGGCACAACTGCAGACACATTGAAAAAGTTAACTGGCTACCTGTGAAACAACATGTGGAACATCTACTAGCTTCTTAGCTGTTTAAACTTATCAAGAATGAGATATTCTCCCTACTATCTCTGGACTGTTCAGAAGTGCACCAACATACAACCTTAGAAAATGTAACCACTCAGGTCCTCTCTTCCAGAAATGTACAAACTGACTTCACTGCACAGACCACACTTTCTCAGTCCTTGGTCCTAAACTGAGAGAATCTGTCCCTTCTTGTCTTAAAGATCATGCTTCATACTCCATTTTCCAATAAAAATAAAAGCAGATTACAAGACTAGGAAAATACAACCGTTATCTCTCTGGTCATATAGCTTAAGCTCTTTGTACCCTTCTTCCTTATTTGTACTATACTCTTACTTTCTTTTGTGATTATTTCCAACCCTGACATCCGACTTGTATATAATGCATGTATATCAGGTTTTTGTCAGTTACTCAGGATATATTGTCCTGTATCAATTGTCTTTATACCCTCAAGCCAACTCTGATACTCACATTGTATATAGTATATTTAGAATATTGTAAATTGTCATTCGTTCTGTACGTGTTGTCATGTATCTGTTGTGTTTACCCCTAGGCTAAGACTAAAATAGGTCTAGTGGTACAAGTGCCCTGTCCCAGTAAAGAAATTCAAAATAAAATACATAAATAGTAATTGTACCATGTATATCCTGCAGGTCTTCTTTTCTTGACAAAAGCAAGATGTTTTAATTTGCCATGAGGATAGTTGTACAATAAGGCTGAGCTTCTCAGTGACTGTGCCTCTGGTGACAAGATGACACAGCTCTGATATTATTTGAGCCCTCATCCGATTTCCGTAGGCTGCAGTACTTCAGAACTTTTTCATTGGCCTGGAATGGAGCTGCTTCTGCCTTCACTGATGTTGCTGTTGTTTCATAAGTAATCTGAGCAGGAAGCATTGTTGGCTGTGATGTGTTCTTCCAGATAGCCCTGATAACATGGCCTAGTTTTAGTAAAGCCATCAGGAGTATGGCACTGGCTTTGGCTTCTTATTAGCCTCTTCTTATCTCCATATGTTTCAATGCAGGGCTCCAACAATAGTTACTATTCTTCTTAATTCAGCACGTGCATTGCTACCAGTACTTAACAATTTTGAGATGGTAATTAAAGTTCTTTTTTCATTATGCCCTAGCAGTTACATTTCCACCTGCGGACATCCTCAAACTATGTGCATGTCCAGAATTGAAGACTTCGACCATTGCCTCCATTTGCCCAAGAACTAAACAGCACCACAAAATGTAATAAGCACTTTAAATAAATGGGTGTCCATAAACCCTGTGTGCCAGCAACACTGTGTACTGTCTGTGAGCACTGAACAAGTTAAATTAAGCAGGGCCATTAACTTTGTCCCATTTGAGCTATATTAAATACAGCAACTTGGCTAGTTTAAAGTGTTTGTTTAGGAACTCAGTTTGACATTAATGTAGCGTGAGGACCCCCCCCCCCCCTCGAGAGCACTACGGACAGTTCTTAAGGTTATTATTTTATATTTACCTGCCCTAGTCCATTCCTAACTTATCCCTTTACTTTCACCCTTATCTCCACCAATATAGGGGATTGCCATTGTGTACATAGTTTTTTTTTTCTTTTCCCTCTGCATTATTAAATTGTAATTCATGAAATACCTAGTGTAAGAAGTGAAGCAACGTTTAACCTGGATAACTTAGAATACTTGTCTTAGATTGAAATCTCACACTTACCTTAATCTCACTGATTGTTTGTTTTTTTTTTTGAATGTTTTTTTTTTTGCTTCCCTCACTGTCGTGCGTCAGCTTACTCTGTTCCATTACCATAGCCCCAAATTCCACCCACCCCTACACTTATAATTCATAACTCCACCCTCTCCTCCAATCTGACCAATCACAACCTACAAAATATCCCCATTGCCAAGCTTTGATACTACGCTTCTTTTTAAAAATACCCTGTCTTCTCTGCTGCCTCCCACCACCAATACTCTGTAGTCTCCTCTCACAGCCTGCTACTACTGTATCACACTTTTCTAAATCTATTTCTCCAACTACTACCCTCACCCTGCTGCCGTGTTGGAGTTTGGCACTTTTGTTGTTTTTTACTACCTCACCCTCTCCTACACATCTTATAATTCTATCTGCATATCTGTTAGTCATACAATAAAATCTCCTCACTAGCTGAATATCTCACTTCACATTTCAACTTCACTTCTGTACTATTAATCCCTCCCCCTTACCTCCACTGCTATATAACACTGCAATCTACTTTCACATCCCTGTACCTTTCCACCTAATTTCTCACAAAAGTCCCTTTCCCCATCTTCTAAAATGTCTCAAACCACAACATTTCTAGCACTTCTTAGTCACTTCACCCTGACTCTTTTTCTACTAGTACATCTTACAAAATTTAACTCTATTCCCTTTTCCTCTAAACCTACATCTGTTACATACTTTCAAACATACCCAACAGAAAGCTACCCACATATATCTCATAGCCTGTTTCAGATAAATGCACTACTATTCCCCAAATTTAAAATTCTTCCTGTTAGACACCTTTTCCTCGACCAAGAAAATTACCTTATCAGATCAAGAAAAAAAATACCATCCATTTACTCTGTCAGATTTTCTTCTATATCCCTTTGTGGTGATATTCATCCTAATCAAGAACCCATCTCCTCTAACCTTCCTACACTATACAACAACCTTAATTCCTATAAATCCTTAAAAATAGTTACTCTAAACCTCCAAAGTTTTCATAATAAAATTAGTGACCTTCATGTTTGGATAGCTCTTGAACAACCAGATATAATCGTGGCCACCAAAACCTTGCTCAAACCTCACATAAAAACCCCTGAATTCCTCACTCCAGGCTCCAACAGCATTAAGTCTGACAGGCTTCACAAGAAAGAAGGTGGCATTGCTTTCCTCTTCCCTAACAACTACAATATAACTCCATACGCTAATACTATTCCACAGTTCTCAAGCGCTGAAATTCTCATTTCCTTCTTAAAAATAAATAAATCAAAAAACATATGTATTATTGTTTTATACATACCCCCTGGCAACAATTACCAATCCTAGAAGAAATCCTTGCCTGGACTAGCAATACAATTAAAAATGAAACCGTCATACTGGGCGATGTTAACATTAACAGTCTGAATTTCTGCTCTGAATTCCCCTTCTCAAACATTAACCTGTTTAATTTCAGTCACCTTATAACCACCTCTACTAGGTATGGTACAACTAATACTGATGGCTCTATCCTAGATTGGAGACTGGTTAGTGATCCAACCAGAATCTCCTCAGATGACAGTCTTCCAAATTCACTTAGTGACCGTCTTCCCACCTTTATTCTTAGAACAATTCCCTCCTTCCGTAAGAAGCATCATTATAAACACATACATAATCTGACGAACTTCAAACCACAAACTTTCTCTAATCTCCTAAAAAATATGAACTAGAGTAACCTGAAATCTCTACCTCTAGATGACATGGTGAATCACTTTAACAAAATATTTCTAGATACCCTAAACATCCTTGCACCCCTAAACTAAAAATATAAATAAATAAGAAAAAATGCCCCATGGCTAACTAAATCAACAAAAGAGCTAATGGTTAACAGAAACAAAATCTGGAAACAATGGCAAAAAAAATCCTACTGACCCCTTGAAATACAAGCAGTTTCTCAACCAATTAAAAAGACCCGTACTTAAAAATTAAAAAGACTATTATCTATCACTCCAAACCAATCATAAGCGGAACCTAAAAAATTTTGGACATCCATAGCATCTCTCATAAATCCAGGCATTAATAGTAACCCTTGTCCACATCCCGATAAAACTCCATCCCAAGTTGTTAATCTCTTCAATGCTCATTTCATTAATACGATCTCAAAAATCACTGCCAACTTTCCCCAACCTCACTGTGACACATTCTAAAATAATTCTAATTATTCAAGTCCAGCTAGGCCATTCCACTCCTCCCTCTTTACTTGCTCTTCCTCCTCTCTCAGTTCCAATAAAACGGCTACCAAACCTACACTCACATTCACACTCATGCCATTTTCAACTATAACTATAAAAAACTTCTCCTTCAACTTAAACTTAGCAGTGCAGCTGATAACCTACTGACGGAATATCTAAAGGTAGCTGATGATGTCATTGCCTACCCTATCCGCATACTAGTCAATAGATCCATTACCGAAACTTATGTTCCAAAAATATGGAAAAAGGCATTCATTATACCCCTCCATAAAGGAGGCATCTCTAGTAACATGTCCAGATATTGACCTATAGCCATTCTATTTCTCATCTCCAAACTCCTAGAGGAATGCATTCATATACAGCTTCTAAACTTCCTCCTCGATAACCAGCTTCTATCAACTATGCAACATGGATTTATACCAGGTCACAGCAGTATGACAGCCTTGATATCCTTCATGGACATAGTCAACAAGCCTGAAACTCAGGTAAAATGGTCTCCTCCATATTTCTAGACCTATCAAAGGCTTTTGACACTGTTCATTGCTTGCTGCGACTAAATCAGCTGTCAAACATTGGTGTCACTTCTCCCTCTCTGAAATGGTTCTCTGGTTACCAATCAACAGGCAGTAAAATAGAAAAACTTCCTTGCTTCATACTTTAGCAACCCTAGTGGTGTTACTCAAAGCTCTATTTTAGGACCCCTTCTCTTTAGTATCATTATTAACAACTTTCAATCCTCTTTCAGTCACTGCTCTGTAATACAATACGCTGATGATTGTACTATTATCTGCTCTGCTGACTCAATATCTAATCTATAAGAGATTACTCAGCTGGCATTCATCTTCATAGAGGTCTGGCTCAGAAACAACCATCTGTCAATCCAAATAAAACCAACCTATTTCTATTTACTCCCAAGAAAAAAAACTCATAGACAAAGCCCAGTTTACCATTTTCTCTCAGAGCAAAACATTAATAAAAGTCATTACGTACACCAAGCAACTGGGACTAATAATTCATGAACAGCTAAAATTTGGCATTCATATACAAAATAATCTAAACAAAACCCACCAGAAGCTAGGCATTCTTTATACACAAAAACACTTTCTCAGTCCCTTCTCTAAACAAACCCTCGTTACGTTACCACCTATCTACTTCCCTCCCTCATTTATGGATCCCCATTGCTTACTAACCTAGAGTCCTCCCTAAAAAACAAGGTTGAAGTGTGTTACAACAAAGTTCCCAAGTTCACTATAAATGCTAAACATTCCACGCATTACTGTGTAGCATTGTACTCCCTTAAGTGGCTTGAACTTCCACACTATCTCTCCAGTCTCCAACTAACAACTGCACATAAGCTAATCTGTAAACCTTTAGCTTGTCCTGCCCTCACCTCATTATTTAGCAACTATCAGCCTTAGGTTTCTCAGATCTAAAAAACAACACCTTTTGTAAGTGCATAAACCTAATTTCCCTGCTGACCAGCTTCTTTATAGTTGTTCTGTTTTCAAAGTCTGGAATGCTCTTCCATTAGTAATTAGGTCAAATCAAAACCAAACATCATTTAAAAATTCTTTACACAACTAACTCTCTTCTACCTGGATCTGCTCTTGCACCACTCCCCCCATTTTAAAACCTGAATACCCCTACTTTCCGATTATTTATTTATTCACTAGAAATTTTTTTACCTATATAATGTCTACTTACTACAAGATGCTTAGTTAACCTACTCCTGTTTCGCAGAAACTACAAACAAGGTTTACCCTTTACATGTAATTATCTTACTTTATATTACAAGTCTGTTATAAGTGTACACATTTGTTTTAATTGTAACATTTGATAATCCTCTGACATATGTTCTGTAACAATTTGTTAATTACTTTTCCATGTATATATGTGCAAGTAACTTTTACAAATGTTAAATCCAGTTCTATGTTATGTTCTTGTTTTTAATTTTTTTTGCGGAGCTTTTCTTCCCAGGCTTCCACTGAAAATGGGCTGTCATCGGCTCAGTGGACTATCCTGGTAAACAAACGCCAATAAACAAATAAATAAATAACTTATCCAGTTATTTCTTTCTGTCTTTGCCTTTCAGCTGTCTCATATTTCTAGCCAGAAGTGCCAGCATTAGTCAGAGTGCTGCACATCAACTCCTCATCACTATATACAGCATTGCTATTTCCCATTGCTACATTAATGCCACATTCTTTTGCTTTTTACCCTCTCCTTTTGCATGCCCTCCAGCAATCCACAGCTGTATAGGATCTGAGAATGTGTGCTGCACATTTTTCAAGCATGCATTATATTGTTTGCATTAAGAGGGATTTACAGGCATTATAGTCACTTTTTAAGCTCTGTGCCATCAGGGAAGATGGCATGATTGTCCAAGAGTCAAGTGGCTCAGGGAAGATGGTCACTGATATACCAAGGGCTGGGAAAGGTGTCATCACTACTTATAAACAGAATACCTTTGCATAGTATGTGCCAGTAATGTTTTTAATGATGTACAGCTCTTGCAAACAACAGAGAAAGTAAGTTGGATGACAGTCAAATGGGCCAGAGGGAAAATGTGACAGTGGAAATTGTTGATCGGAATTTGGGCAGTAGTCAGTTTGCAATTGGATAGATTATTCCCATAAAATACTGAGTGAAAATACGATATATTCTGAATCAATCAATGAGTTTTCTTTATTTTCTGCATTACCATACCTCTCAACTGTACATACTTTTGCAGAATGTCCAGATTTTTGCCTCATATTTTTGGTATGGTCCTCATAAAATTTTGGTTTTCTTTTAAATTGCTGACAAAGAATTGACAATTGAAGTCAGAAAATAAGGACAGGCATTTGAATTTCAGACTTCATTCCCTTCAGAAAATGTATGCTAATGCCAAACTTATTATTCTATTAACTTTCTATGTTTGCAAAACCAATTTTTAAAAATTGCCCCTATTTTGGGTCTGTGTCTCCATTATTTATGGCTTTGTCCAGATTTCTCATTCTAAGAGGTTGAGAGGTATGCTATTTACACTTGTCAGGAGTGATCACTTCACACATAAAGCCATAGTCAATATTGTCCTTTTTGTAATCCTTGCTTGGAAATCACAATGATTAGGGTTAAATACTAGATTTGGCCCATTAACGCTATCAGGAAGGTACTTTGACTTCAACATGAGTAAAAGAAAATGTAAATACTTTTTGAATACTTTAACTCTAGCTTCTTAATACCTTCTTTTGAATACTTTAACTCTACCTTCTTAAACATACTCTACCAACTCGACCCCCTAGACAAATCCATACTAAAGCTGTTTATGCCCCCTGGCTCATAGATACAACACAGCAACTTCTAAAACAAAGGGACAAAGCTTGGGACAGTTGGTGTAACAATAAAACTACTGCCACTAGGCAGACATTTCTAGAGTTAAGAAACAAAGCAAAAAAAAAAAAAACAAAAACAAGTCAGATCTGACAAAATAACCTATTATTCTATCATTTAAAGCAAGCATAATACCAACCCCAAGAAATTCTGGGCAGCTATTTACAAAATTCTCAAGCCAGGTATAACAGGAACCCCACATCCAAACATTGACACCTCTACTGCCAACACCACAACCCATTTTAATAACTTCCTCATTAACTCTATTCTAAATTTGTCAACCAAGCCCCCTTCCATGGCCCCCTCAATACTACCAGACTGCTCATTCAGCCAACAAGCCTTCTCCCTCTAGCCAGTCCAAACTAGTTGTTGTTGTTATTGTTGTTGTGTCTTTCGGCTTTTTCCCAGTTAGGGGTCGCCACAGCGGAACTCCGGTCCGTTAATGATTGGCAGTAGATTTTTACATGCCGAGTTGCCAGCTCTGATGCACAACCTTCAACGAAGGTACGCCCATTCACGCATGTCTCCACACAGAAGACGCTCTAGCTGAGAATCAAACCAGACAGCGTCTTACTGTGAGGTGACAACGCTACCACAACACCACCACCGCAGCTGTATAATCCACAAATACTTGCCAAACTAAAACCCACTACCATAGCAGTCAACAAACTACCAGTCAGATTCCTGCAAATTGTGACCAGTGCCATTTCCTACCCAGGTTTTCATACTAATAAATAGGCCAATCTCTGAACAAAAGGTATCTCTGCTTTGGAAAGTCACCCATATCATTCCATTACATAAAGGTGGAAATTCTACAAACCTATCCAACTATCACCCAATATCCATATTCTCCCTACTGTCAAAAATTCTCGAGAAATGTATTTACACCCACATATTACAATGTCTTCTATCCAATAATCTCATCTCTGAAACCCAACATGGATTTTGCCCTAACCACAGTACCATCACGGCCCTCCTCAAGTTCACCAACCTTGTTAACCAACAAAGAAACGACAGCCAAATGATTTCCACAGTGTTCCTGGACCTTTCAAAGTCTTTTGATACAGTCTTCTATAACAAACTGCTGACAATACTCTCTGAGCTTGAATTAAGTACAAACACACTGCTTTGGTTCAAAGACTATCTTTCCAACAATCAGCAAGCTGTTCTGTGGAAGGACTCCCTCTCCTCCCTTCTACCAGTCACCTTAGGTGTACCACAAGGATCCATACTAAGACCCTTACTTCTCATCATATTTACCAGTAACCTGC
This sequence comes from Protopterus annectens, assembly GCF_019279795.1. Classification (NCBI taxonomy): domain Eukaryota; kingdom Metazoa; phylum Chordata; order Ceratodontiformes; family Protopteridae; genus Protopterus; species Protopterus annectens. Next base: position 512,909,643 of record NC_056737.1, on the reverse strand, counting down.
ACAAAGCCACCCCCCCATGCCAACCTGGTCCAGTACGCCAATGACTCTACACTAATCTGTTATGCTCCATCCCTCCAACTATTACATATCCAAATGCAAGACTCTTTTACAGCCATCGAGAATTCGTTATTTGAATCTCAACTATTACTCAATCCTAAAAAGGCCCATCTAATACTTTTTCACCCTTCCAAAGCAAAAACACCCATTCCCCCTTTCACCATTTACACTGCAGACAAAATCCCCATCACACCTGTTGCACAAACTAAACTACTAGGGGTCATCATAAACCACAATATGAAATTTGACAGACATATTGCGCTAACCATAAACAAGGTTCACAAAAAACTTGGGCACAGTCTACTCATATAAAACCTATGTAAACAATGACAATAAAATCACCCTAGTTAGAACCCACTTACTCTCAACCCTACTGTATGCCTCTCCTGTCCTAATCAACCTAAATAAAAATGGCCTTAATAAATTATCTGCATGCTACAACAAAATAGCAACGTTTGCCACCAGCTCTTTCTACCAGCCACATCACTGTCAAGCCCTCCAACAGTTATCTTGGTTCAAATTACATAATACTTTAGCCCTAATCCAACTAACTCTAGCTCGCTAAATACTCTACTATCTCAACAAGACCCCAGCCCTCCAAACCTACTCTCACATTATTCTAATAACCGCAACTTAGATCCACCAATAAATCTCTAGTTAAGATCTCCAAAAGTAAACATAGCTCTGGAGACTCCCTTTACTCCAATCCAATTGCAAAAATCTGGAACTCCCTCCTACTAGAAATTAGGGAGCAATCCAATAAACCCACCTTCAAACAGCAACTAAAATCTTATCTAAGGAACTCATGGATGTGCACCTGTTGAAAACAGGCTAACCCATATGCACCTGCTTAACACCAGGCTACCTCCTTCTGTTCACCACCTCTACCATTTCCTCTACAACTGTAATTAAACCCCTTTGATTAAATTTTAACCATTAATATTTCTGGTTACTTATCTAATACCCCTAATGTCTTTCTTATCTACTAATCCCCCCCACCTCTTCCACCTCCTTTCTTCCCTTTGTTCTGCAACCCACACACTGCACTGAGATAACAGCAGGCTTACTTATTTTAGTAAAATACCGTATTAAAAGAGAACCCTACCTTGTTAGCAATCACAAATAATCCTCCTATTGTTGTATTAATATATATCCTTTGGTTGTGTAATAGAAAAATATATAATTTCACCTACTGTCTCTGTAACTTCTCCCTTAAATGTATACTAATCAGATTTACATTGTTCTCCTATTACTGTAAAATGCGGTCATAAGATGTGTTTATATTGCTCTCCAGCTACTGTAAAATGCTGTTGAATAATATACTGAAGTTACTGATTACTGTAATTTCCTCATTTATATGATGTTCGGCATTATTATATTGCTTATATATATTACATTCATAATGTAGAGCTTTTCTCCCTGCGCCTCTGCTGAAAATGGATAACTATGCCCAGTTTACACATGTAAAATAAATAAATAAAAATAGGATAATGGCAGCGAAGGTTTGGGAAAGCCAGTAGGGTACATGCCTAATGCTTAAGTTGTGCTTGTAGCTCTGCTTTATTGCCTTACTATTGATAATAAAACTACAGCATGTCTTTGAATACAAGGCTAGTCACATTTTTACTGAATCATATATAGCATAGAAATTATTGATGTTTAATTGAATCACATTTCCTGGTATTGTTACAGACTATATCAATTGCTTGGATTTGTCAGTCATATATAAAAGACAGGAAACCTGACATCTCTGACTGACAGTTTGTGAGCAAAGAACACGTTCCTACACGTAAGGAATTATTTTTGCTTAGAAAAGGAGCTAAGCTAGCCACGTGATATATATCAAACAAGAGAGGAACAATAAATGACAATTTAGCAAACTGAAAAGAATGTAACTCAGAGGGAAATGGCACAGAAAAATGTTCTGACACACTGCCTCTAGTAATCCTTTAAGAAGACAGAAATCCCTCCTGACTGTATAGAGATGGCCTTCATACATGTATTCATTCATTCATTCATTCATTCATTAAGTCATTCACTCATTCATTTTCTGGTAATTTATTATTTTCAGCATTGAAGTAGCTGGAACCTTTCACAGAATTTAGTGGGCATAAAGCATAGAACCAGCAAAGAACCAGTGCTAAACTGACACCTGCCAGTCATACGATACTCACTCACACCAAATGCACATCCCAAGAAGCAGTTTGGAGGATTGCCACTTCATCTGTCATGATGCACTTGGGATGTGAGAGGATATTGGAAACCCTGGCAAAATCTAGTATGAAAACAGAGAAGAGGACATTCTGAAGGAAAAGTGACAATAATGAAAAATCATATTGTGATGAAGCAGACTGCATTGTGGGCAGAAGCAAGAGTGGAAAAAATAGAATCATATCAGTATAATAACCCTGGTCTGTTTTTCTGAGGTGGGACAAATGATAAAACACTGCTAAGCACTTACAGGTATGCAAGGACATTATGATTGTTGAAGAGTAAATCAAAACATATATGTGATATATAAAAGAACACATGCTAGTAACATTTTTGAAAGCATATCTCTTACTTACAGATGGAGATGTGATGCCATCATTGGATATACCTGATCACATAAACTAGCACAAGCATTTTGGGATACAGAATACCACCTGAAAAGAAAGACTGCATATGGAGAAGAGAATAACAGATGCATTGTTACAGATTATTTAAAAATGAAGCCCTCTTCAGATAGGAATAAAGAAACTTCTGTGACGGGGTTTGAAGCAGTGTGAAAATGTGTAGGGCATTTTATAAGAAGGGTAAGGTTTTTAACAGTTGAATTGTTAGATAAAATACGTTTTTACTTTTTAAGTAAAATATTGCCTCGTAGTGATTATAGGGTTAATTATTTTGGGCATATGACTTGGGTTAATGTTCATTTGTAATTGGTTGTTGTTTTAGCCTATGGCAATTATTTGTTCTGTATTTAAGTGGATTTTAAAATTATGGAAAATTGTATTCTGATGAAGTCCCCATTTTGCAGGGACAAAAGCACTCAATATAAATGTTTTAAGTGTATAATCTTATTAAATAGTGGATTTTAACCTTTTAACTACCTCTGGTTGGTGTGTTTTTAGTTTTGGGGTTTTCAGCTTTATTGTACTTGCACAGCACGTGTATTTTTAATTTTTTATATTTTGTTTTCTATGTTATATTTGCTATTGTATTTACTTATAGAGTGCTTACCTGATGGCCATGATAAATGAAATTGAAACTGAAAGCTGTCAGGTTAAAATTCACATGATGGGTAGTGTAACCACAACTGATGCCTGGCTAGTTTTTTTCATATAGCTAATTAGGCAGATAGTCATAATTTTAATTTAAAATCTAATATGCAACATCAATAAAACCTGCTGGAGAGTCAGGTTTGTCTCCCAGAGGCTGCCCTGTCTCTGGAATAGACTTCCCATACATGTCAAACAGAATACCTCGCTGACCCTCTTCAGGCACATCCTTGATGAATGGATGCAAAACCACAAATTTGTCCCAGGGGTTCCACTTTTGTACCTCTCTGACAGGGGCAACAGGTGCTGACTGAGGTTTTTTTTGGGGATAAACTCCTTGCTAGGCTTCTAAGGGCCCCAGTGCCATTAGCCTAGCAGCCTCCTATGATATTTATATAATATCTCAGCAAACCCATAGCATGAGCAGAGCAAGATTGTCTCATATGATAAGCTCTTAATTGTTAATATCTCTTGCTAGCCATGCACATCTAGTTTGTGCTGATTCTGATGTAAGTTAAGGCAGCTTTGCAAAAAAATATAATTTGCTGTTTTATTTTGACTGAGAATCCATTTTAAGACACTGAATTTAACAAATACTTCCATTATAAACATGAGTATGCATTAGTATCAATGTCTGTAAGTGTGTTGATATGAACGATAGATAGTGCTGAGACTTAATTAACTAAATTTTGTCACAAGGCTTAAGCTGCAGCTGTTATTCCTGTATATGAAGTTGGCACACTGTCGTCCAATGCTGCTGTAAGTCTGAGTTAAACCTAAATTCCCCTGTCCAGTATAGCTTACTCTGAGAGAAAGAGTGTTGTTATCATCACAGAATCATATGTTTTAGAAAAACAGGGCTTGCAGTAATGGATAACATGCATAGAAAAACAATTTAGTATTTGTTAACCTGATCAGACAATGCTGTACAGATATAGTTTTCATGGATCCCTAAGGTCAGCACACAGTTTTAGACTGGTTACTTTGCCCATACAAGACTAGTTAGAGGGGAGTATTGGCACAGAGTTATGACCTATACTTTATTGTAGAAGGGGGAGCTCACTCAACACTCAGCTACAGACAGATACTTTGTCATCACATGCAGCCAATTTGGAGAAGCTTACTTCTAAGTACTGTATTGTCATGCCTGGTGACAGTAGTAGCTTATCTTGTTAGATGCCAGTTAAGCTGGGCTAATGCTTCACACACGTCAAGGAAATATTGGACTTATTAGCTTTACAGTCTCTTACAGTTCTCTGCTTGACTTATAGTACCACTGTTTCTGTTTCACTCATAAAACAATCTTTTGAACTCAAATAGTTGATGAACAAATGTACTGTTATCAGAAATTACCCCCACATGCACACATCAGCTACAGTAAGCTGTGATTCTTTTCTTGTAGCATCTTCTGTGTGCATGTAGCTGAAGAGAGCTCTCTCATTTTAAACATTAAACATTTGTGTTTTGCTTACGGTAAATTGCCCCAAAAGTGTAGTACCACTATTTCTGTTTCACTCACAAAAAACAATCTTTGCAACTCAAGTAGTTGATTTACAAAGGCACTGTTATCACAAATTAACCCCCCCCCCACACACACACACACACACATATAGCAAATACAGTAAGCCCTGTTTCTTTCCTTCTAGCACCTTCTATGTGCATTTAATTGAAGATGCTTTCATTTTTAGTAGGTCATGCATTCATTTCTGCACAGCACTTTACTCTTCTGTTCTCTTCATTAATTGCTCCGCTCTGTGTTTTGCTGAAGCTAGACTGGCCCAAAAGTTTAATACCAGTATTTCTGTTTCACTTACAAAACGATCTTTTCAACTGAAGTAGCTCTTTAATAGATGCATTGATATCAAAAATTACCCCGAGATGCACACACCAAACACAGTAAGCACTGCTTCTCTCCTTGTAGCACTTTCAATGTGCATTTAGCTGAAGTGAGTCTCTCATTTTTTAGTTGGTCATGCATTCCTTTCTGCATACCAGTAAATGCTTCTCCTGTCATTAATCACCCCATTTGTATTTTGCTAAAGCAGGTTGCTTTGCTCTTCATGGTGTGTTTCCTTATCACACAGAATTAAACATCACACAAAATTCAACTTCCTACCAGAAACCATAGCAAGTCACAAGTAATTAATATTGTACACATTAGTCTAACCTGTATTATCCTGATGCCTATGACGAATAATTATGATCAGGCATCCAGTCATAGCCAAGTTGTTATGTGTATGAGAAATGTATGTTAAGAGTTCACTTTGGGAGTGTATATGTTCATTTCCTCTCAATCTAATGTATATGTTTTAAAGAAAACTAGTAAAGCCACTTTCATTCCATTTCTGAAGCTTGCCACATTGGCTACTGTCTTTTACATGTTACAGCTAAATTTACCATGCCATCATTTGTCACTTGATTCAATTTTATGGTATTGTCATTTCTTGTTTCTCATTCAGCTCATACATAACATCTCAGTTTGAGCATCTGTATGTATTTTATAAAAAATTGCAGTGCATGCTCTTCATTTTTTTAAACATTTTTCTGTATCATTTTTGCTGTCACCATCCTTGTCAACTGTCAAGCTTCCCCCCATTGGCCCCACTGATTCAATCCCCCATCTTGGGTGTCACCCACTGATTCAATCCTCCATCTTGGGTGTTACCCACTGATTTAATCCCCCATCTGGGATGTTACTCACTGATTCAATCCCCCATCCTGGGCGTTCCCCACTGATTCAATCCTCAATCCTGGATGCTCCCCAGTGTAAGTATGAGTGGTCTGGGGGAGCATCATACAGGCAGCCATGATACTAGTTTGCACCTTCTCCAGCATCCTGGCAATGCATGCATATCTGCAGAGGCATCTTTTGCCCTTCACTTAATTTGTTCATGCTCTCTCTATCTCTCTCTGTGTCTGTCTCACACACACACACACACACACACACACACACACACACACACACACACACACACACACACACACACACACACACACACACACACACTCACACACACACACACACATTCTGTATGAGTCTATCATTTCTGAGTTGGGTCATCCTTGTCCACATACCCTGGTTTTGCGGTTCTGGTGTTGTGCAATCCTCTGTTTGCACACAAACAGGTTGACCTACCAGGACTAATGTTTTCTCTCAAAGGATAAGCGAGTTGATGTAAGCTGCTCAATTTTTAATAACCCTGCCTGGCTTTTCTAGCAACCAAGCCACTATATGAAATGTTACCATCTGGGTCATATTCAGGGTTTTATCCCTCTATTCTACAGACTTGGGCAACATTTCATTAAACACTGACAAACTGCAGATGATGATCTAGCCATTTAAAAATGTTAAAAATATTGAGAGAGAGAATTCCAAGGAAAAAGAAACAGTTGTTATACATGTATATTGTTGAATGTGGCTAGAGTTTCTTCCCTTGCATGAAGTAACTCAACAGTGCCATATTAATTCTTTAATAACTTGTCAGCTCTTAGTACACTATTAAATATGAAGTAATACACTTGTTACATTGTACTTATGATCTTTACAAGTCCTGTTAGAAACACTTTGGAACTTCACAACTTTCCTTTAACAACTAAGAATCTGAGCTGTGAGTTTTCATCATCATCAACATCAGCAAACCCTTTTTTTACTCTTTTTTTTCTATTTGGGGTCAGGGCATTGTGCTAACTGTTGCCATCTCTCTTGATTTCAGTGGCACTCTATTAAGTTGGTACTTAGGTTGGAACTTTCCTCAATATTCATAACTGATTATTTCAGGTCATCTCTCACATAGTCCATCCATCTCTTTGCTGGATGCCCTCATTTCCTCTTGCTTTCTTCATGTCTGTCCCAAATCTTCTTCACCAGATTGTCTTTTGCTTTCCTGTACATGTGCCCAAGTGACAATAATCTGTTTTCTTTGACTTTTTCTGCAATTTCAGCTACTTGGGCTTCTGTCCAGATGTCCTAATTTCTTCATCTGTCCCAAGTACCCCTCCTACCACCCATGTCAGGCACTATATCTCCATCACCTCTAGCTTCTTCAGCTGCTCTGCCTTCACTGCCCAGGTTTTTGTACAATCAGTACTGGTTGCACTACTGTTTTGTACACTTTACTTGCAGATTCTTTGGCATTCTTCTATCATACCCTATTCCTGACACTCTGCAGTAGTTGGCTGTAGCCCCTCTGATTCTAGCTTTGACCTCCTCATTCAGACTTCCCTTCCCCTTAACCACTCCTCTGAGGTACTTGAAGCTGTTAATCTTTGACACTATTTTCCCTACTATCTCACTTCTCTTCTTCTTCTGATTTCACCCATTTGCTACCATTACAACAGTCTTACGTGTTCGCATTTTCTTGCTCCATTACAACTGTCTTACGTGTTCTCATTTTCTTGCTCCATTACAACTGTCTTACGTGTTCTCATTTTCTTGCTTCACTCTTTAATTCATTCCCCTAGCCTTTGCCGAAGTTCTTCCTCAGAATGTGCCTGTGGTGCAACATAGTCTGCATACAACAACTTTGGTGATCTGTCCCCTCCTACCTGTTTGGTCATGCAGACAATCACCAGAATGATTTGTGAGTGTCAGAAGGAAATCTAAAGTCCACAGCAATGGAAATGATCACCAAGTTACTTAACAGAGTTTATTTATCTTTGCAGTATAATGAAAGTTACAGCCATATAAGATCATACAAATGGCATTAATATTTACTAAACTTACTTGGATGTTTAGCTGTCCGTATCCACTTTAGTGGAGTCTGGAAGTCTTCCAAAAGTATGTGGCATTTTAGTCAGTCATCTACAATCAAGAAATGTTTAATGTAATAGTTTAATTTTCTTATACATTAATTTGTTTTGCTAATCTATGGAAATAGTGTGCCAGGTAACCACAAGAATGTATCATTGTCTCTCTACTTTAGAAAAATCTCTGCCACCATGTAGTTCGTTGTATTTATAGGTCAGTACTAGGCTAGCTGCTCTTCTGTGTCATTTTAAGCCTTGCCAATTTCCCTCAAAGCTATGAATCAAACCTTGTACCTTGTGTCTGCAAGGTAAATACCTTAACCATTATGCCGGCCCCCAACCCTCTAGTATATGTATTTAGGATATGGCAGCTGACTTAACAAGATGCATTTTAATTATTGAATAGTAAGTAGATGCCTCCTCTTTGGATGTATGTATGGTGTTTTAAAACAAAATTGTTGTTAGTCACCCACTCATAATCATCTCTTCATTTTTGCTGTTAATGATTTGCAACTGAATTCTCAGTGTTGGCTTACATACTATAGTAACGTAACACACCATTGTGCTGAAAGTTTATTGTAAAAGATACTTAACTATTTACAGGACTTGTAATGCTGGGGAAAGCTGCTTGTAGTTTACTCAGTCTGCAAAGAAAGTAGGACTGAACATAGATTTCTCATTTCCTTCTGTGCATATTATTTTGACTGATAATGAAAAAAGAGGATTATGTATCAAAATGTAGGACAGGGATCAACACGCCAGAAAAGGAGCCTGGTCGCATCAGTTATTTTATTTTATACATAACTCCTAGTCCATAGTTGTGTGGCTATTTCCTATAACCTATGCATGCATATATAGATAATACTCACCCAACAACCTCAGAATTACTTGATTCTGTCAGGTTGAAAATGGCAGTTAAACAGAAGTCATTTTAATTTCTGTTCTTATGGATTACCTGATACCCTCACCAAATTTGTCATAGTCAATAAGAATGCCAACTTGAATGTCCCCTAAGAAGAGGCCACTGGAATAATGGGACTAACACCGTCACCAAAAGGTAATTAAATAAAAATAAGTAATTATGGCAGATGATATGCAGTGATTTGACTACATTGCACTAAAAGCAGACAGACAAACTGCAGTTTAGAGATATGCAAGGAAAGTGCAAACATTTATGCATTCATTCTTGATTTTTGCTTTATCACCTGTACTGTTAGTGCCTAAAAAAACTTTATATGAGCAAATATGCAGTGATGTAGAAAGAAGACAAACTATTCCACTAGCAAAGTTGGCAAAGTGTTGTGAGAGTGCTGATTCCCATACTGAGTATTTATTTCCTTAATTGCTTTTCAATATGTAACAATTTCCTCTTTTTTATTATAATTACATAGAAGAATTATAGGGAGAACATCATAATGGAGAAAGGAGACAGCATTGATATGGCAGCAACTGTCATATCTCTCAACCTCTTAGTAGGAGAAATCTGGACAAAGCATAAAATAAAGGTGGGCCAAAGGCCCAAAAATAGGGACATACTCTAAACATTACTGTTACAAACTTAGAAAGATTATTTTTTATTTTTATTTATTTAACATTTGTTTACCGGGGAAGTCCGAATGGGTTTGTTGTCCATTTTCAGCAGAGGCTCTGGGAGAAAAGCTCCACATACAGACAAGTACACAGTATAAAAACACAGCCATTATACTGATAAAAATATTAAACTAGAACATAGCGTAAATAGCACAGTAATTATACAGATAATAACAAGCAAACTATACAATAATATAGATTATAAGGACTTTCAAACATTTGTCAGGTATTTTACAAGAAGTGTCTGCCAACATTTTATATGCATTTGAGTAGAAGGTTCTAGACAGAGTTGAGTGTGTGCTGACTTGAGGTCATGTTGAGTGTGCTCATCCAGTTGCAAGAATAACAGGACTTGTATTAGCAAACATTTTCTTAAGGATATGAAGTGTGAAACTCAAATGCATGTCATTGTTTCCTGACCTCAGTAATCAGTGATTTGCTAGAAAACCACAAATTTTATGAGAAATGGACCAAAAATATGAGTAAAAAAAAAATCTAGAAAATGTGTGAAAATCTGGACAGTTGAGAGCTATGGGGACTATTAACATATTACGTTTTCTTGCAGTCACATAGTATAAAAAAAAAAAAAAATCAGTAAACACCTAGTGTTGAAAAAGGAGATTGGTCCATGTTACATTTTGCTGTAGTTTTATGTTTTCGTGCTGGTATGACTGGGTTGTGTCTGAAAAATCATTCTCGATTCATTCTACTTACATTTGTTGCTGTATCTTTTGGAATCACCCACGCAACCATGCAGTTTTTCAGCATGTTTTGAAAAAAGCTGCTATGTAAAAAGTAGCATGCTGCAACAGAGTAAAGAAGAGGGGTAGAATTGCCTGCTCATGATGGCTGGGGTAATCTGCATTGAGGTTTGAAGTGGTTTTCTTCAGCACATGAAACTGAGCATAGCTGTTTCAAAATGTCATCAACAGGTAGCTACTTGCAGTGCTGCTGAAGGAGTTGTAAACATACCTCTCAACTGTTCATATTTTTGCCTCATATTTTTGCCCTGCGGTGGTGCAGCGATAGCGTTGTCGCCTCACAGCAAGAGGTTCTCCCGTTCGATTCTTGCCTGGAGCGACTTCTGTGTGGAGTCTGCATGTCCTCCCTGTAGTCGAGTGGTGTTCAAAAGACATGCATAAATGGGCGTGCCTTCATTGAAGGTTGAGCATCGTGCTGGCACCTCGGCACCGTAAAAATCTACTGCCAATCATTAGCGGACTGGAGTTCTGCTGTGGCGACCCCTAACCAGGATAAGTCAAAAGAAGAACAACAACATTTTTGGCCTGTTTCTCATAAAATTGTGGTTTTCTGCCAAATCACTGGCAAATCATTAAGGACTGAATTCATAAAATAATGGCAGAAATTTGAGTTTCAGACTTCATGTTCTTCAGAAAATTCATGCTAATGTAAAACCTGTTAGTCTATCAACTTTCTCAGTTTATAAAGGCAATATTTATAAAGTGTCCCTATTTTGGGGTCTTTGTTCCCCCCATTATTTGTGACTTTGTCCAGATTTCCTGCTCTAAGAGGTTGAGAGGTATAATTACAAACAATGAGAAGAGTGACTGGCTCATACGAAGAAGTGACAAAATCTTTGATTTTTTTTTTATCTAGAGAGACAGATACAATCCAGATCCTTAAAAATTTTGTCCATCACCTCACCAACAAAAGCCACATGTGTAAGCTACTACTTGCACATCAACTTAGAGGTCATAAGGTAATATGGCCGAGCAATTTAAGGTCCTGGATTAAGGTGAACATGTTACCGATTGACTTGAAAAATAACAGTGAGCTGTCAAGTCATGCACAGGACAAGCAGATTTCAGGGGCTGTGATTAAGCTGAAGCTCTGTTTTTTTCTTCCTTAGAGAATGTATGCTTCTGGCTTTTAGCCGATAAACAAAAGTACCACATACAGAACAGAACTACTTACAAATCTTGTGACAAAAGTAGAAGTTTATATTTTAATTTTACCTACAAAATGGTAACCAGTAGTTTTAAACATCAGTTAACATGACTTTAAATGTGAGACAAGTTAAAAAAGCAGATACAACTATTTCTTCTAGGACTTTTATGTCTAATGAAAAAATAACAAATGTCCCAATATGTTTTTCCGCATACATTTTTTGCGACTGATTTTACAATAGTAGCACAACCAGCCATATATGTTTATGACCCCATAAAGTTAGTGGATTGAAGGAGTATGTATTGCTTTTTGGACGATGTTTGACAGCAGAGACCTATTTAAACGACTGATTACAGTATGGTTCTGCTGGCCCCACTAACCTTTAAACCACTGCATATTAATTATTGTCCCACACCAAGAAATGAATTGATAATAAAATCTTTCTTTTTCAACTTACATGATGACAGTGACCATTTCCTTATGCTACACAGACACCACTTTTAAAAGGAAAAAGGGGAGGAAAAACATTTTGAAGGATAGCCCCTGCAAACTGCAACCACCTGCCTTCATAAAGGTAAGAAAACTGAAAGACTAGCACAGTTGAGAAAAGACCTTTGCTTCCATTTATAGCCAGCACACTTCTGTTCCTGTCTTACAGACAAAAGATAACATCCACTACCTCTGTCCCGGCAACTACTTATACTATGAGTATTCAGGCTGCCATCAGTCTCCCTTGTGCGTGTCACTTAAAATTGCAAGTCTATGTATATAACTATCTTAGTAAACTGTTCTGTAAGTATTTTACAGTGTATCTTTCTCTACCAAAAATATTGCTTAATGACAGTATCTGCACACTGTCAAAAACAATGTCTTACTATTAATATCTACTCATTACCTTTGAAAACTGGCCTTTGATATAAATATCATCTGTAAATCAGTGTGTGTACATTTGCCATTGGGCCCATGTTGTGGCTGCAAATGGAGTTTGACCAGCCCACCTATCTCGTTAACATAAGTAAATAAATAAGGTGAATGACAGTACCACATCACACAGTAAACTACAAGGAATCTGCTGAATGGCTCTAAGTAGTGTCCTCTCTCTGTGCTCACCGACTGAAAAGGATTACTAGCATGGTGCCAGGCTATTGTATTATCAAGGGAGAAAGATCTAATTGCTACCAAAGTACTTGACCTTCTGATTTAAGGATAACTGCCTTCATAGAACATAAAGTGCTGGACCTTCCTGCCACTGACCTCTACTACCAGGCTCTAAGCAGCATCCTCTCTCCATTTTCTCTGCCAGAAAGGGTTTGCCACTGTGGAGTCCATCTCCTCCATTATCAAGGGGAAAGACCTATTTACTCCTGAAGTTCCTGCCGTTCTGAGTTAAGGATGTCTGCTCTCAGTGAATAGAAAGTACTGCACTTTTCTGCCACTGAACTCCTCTGTGAGGCTCTAAGTAAGATCACAATGGACATGTTTGCCTGCTGAAGCTGTATTTTCCTCCATATGAGGTTAAATATTTGTATTTTCCTTAGGGGCACAGTTTTTATTCATTTTGCTGGTGTTTTCTTAGTGTGATTCAACCACACTCAACCCATAGCTCAATTTGTCACTGCTTATGTGAGCAGCAATCCTATCTAGCCTATTATCCTTTAAAAAAGCAATTAGCAGAATTTACCTGAAGGGAAACTCTACAGTTATTACTTTTCTATTATTTTAACAAAAACATCTTTAAATTATCACGTGACATAGGCAATCTTACATTTATATAAATGAAAAACAAACATTGACATCACTTAAGTTGCAAACATTATACATCACAGACACCATTGAAACAATTGTAGTTGCAACCATTATACATCATTTATAATCTAACCAGTCATTGTCAGTTAATCATTATACAGGTCATTCAAATCCTGACTTCTTTTATACCTTGTTCCCTCTCTGTATATATTTTTCCCACAATTCCCATTTTTTCCTATGCAGTTTGCTCTTTCCCTTTTATAGAGATCCCAGTTCCAGTTGTTTTATCCATCCATCCATCCATCCTCAACCCCTTTTTCCCATTTTGCACACGGGGTCGGGGTATCACTTCAACAGTGACAATCATCTTGAGCCAAGGTTTACACCACCGGGTGGCTAGCCCTGCCTGGAGCAGTTGTTACTATATTCACTACTTCTAGTAAAGTTGGCTTAGACTTCTTAAACTTTGATTTCCATTTTCTAGTAATTGTTTGTTTAAATGCATATGCTTTAACAGAGGATACTGGAAGAGAAGAGGTTGATCTCAATCCACATAACTTTAAAAATAGTTTGAAATTAAATTACCTGGCTTAGGCCATAAAGATTGTATCTATCTTACAGTTCTCTGTACAGGCAGAGACAACGTGTCTGTACTAGGAAGCTTTATGCATTGTCTTTGGGGTGAACTAATTGCTGCTCTGGAAGGGTGGAAGTTTGAAATTGTTTTATGACTTCCAGGAACTGCAGCAGATCTTAGCAAGGCTCTGTGTGTGTGTGTGTGTATTATTGACACATATCTGCTAAATCCTGACAGCTTCTAGCCAAGGGGGTAGCATGGAACCAGAAGTCAGATAACCAGATGTATGTAATGTCATTTTGTAATCCATCACTAAAAATTATGTTTTAATACTAGGTGAGACTGAAGTCTCATTGCAGTCTGTTCTTGGAACCTGACAAAGAAGGACCCCTCACTTACTTCATCTTACCTTGCTCTAGTAAGTGAACCAGGGAAAAGTAATTCTTTAGATAAGTCAGGAAAATATAGTTTGATTATTTAAGTACTGTTTTTTCTGTATCTGTGTGAATCTATTTGTCTGTGTTATTTTAATATTTACTGTCATTGAAACTCTGGCATTTACTGTAAATGGATATTTAGCATTTCATGTTATTTTCTTATTTACTATTAAATATATTTAAACTTTTCATTGTTGCTGGTCTTTTAGAGAATATTTTAATCTCTGAGAGTACTTATATATATTTGGTGACAGCTCTGGCTGCTCCCAAAAGCCTTGCTGTTGGCCAAACTACCAATTGTATTAATATTAATTTCACTGCGGTGATGATGCTGCGGTAGCATTGTTGCCTCACAGTAAGACGTTGTTCCATTCAATTCTCAGCTAGAGCGTCTTCTCTGTGGAGATATGCGTGAATGGGCGTACCTTCGTTGAAGGTTGTGCGTCAGAGCTGGCAACTCGGCATGTAAAAATCTGCTGCCAATCATTAGCGGACCGGAGTTCCGCTGTGGCGACCCCTAACCAGGAAAAGCCGAAAGACACAACAACATAATTGGGTACTCTTGCAAAAACCTTATAGTAGATGGTTTTGGAGTGTCTGGTGGTAGTGTAACTACCTTATAATCTGGGCCAGCCTTTCCCAGGTGTGTGTGTGTGTGTCAGCTGTTTGGAGCAGGGACATGAAGTACTGGTTTCACAGTGAGGGTGCTACAGAACTTGGCTTGGACACTAGGCTGAGGTCTCTACTCTATAGCTGTTTCAGTGGGGAGTCTTGTTAGGGACCTGGAGGGAGACAGATAGAGAAATTCAGACCCTGGACTGAGTATGTTCCCTGTATGCTCTTAAGGGAAATTGTGCTTGATGCAGAGAGCTGCATCTAGAAATACTGGCTGTATCCATTTTTATTCCAAATGAACGTCCCTCTCCAGTGTAAGTGGTAAAGATTCAGGCTCCTTGATTACTAGCCCAGAGTGGGGATGTTACAGGGACTACCAGATTCACTGATTGTTTATGCAATGGCAAATTGAGGCTAGACCCACTCTGCACAGGTACACTATGTGTACCTTGTGTTGAACTCCACTCTACCCCACCCCCATGTCCACCCATCCCATATCAGCAGATTTATTCTTACTTAGCCTTGACTTCACTTCCTTCTTCCCCTGCTCCACTTAATTCCATGCCCCCCTGTTATTTTCCTACCTAGTTACTGCTACCCAAAATATAAGCTCAATACTCCCTCCTATTTCCCAGTCCATCAATACTGTCTCAGTCATATTCTACACTTTTCTATTACCAACCTTTAATTCAATTTGCTCTCCCTATATCCTTCTAATAACTCAGGTTCCCAATCCATTAACAGTCTTATTCTTCCTTGTACTTTTCAAATATACTCTCCTTCTTGCTTACTTGTAATCAAAGCAACTCCTCATACCTCATCCCTAATACTCACTCTTCTATTAATTCCCTTCATATTATTTCCTGGCCTGCATTGCCCAACTCCTTAATCAATTCTCAACCCAACATATCCTACCTTCTTCTACTTCTATAGCTTTCTTTCAGTATGTTCCTTTCTAACCTGCTGTACCGCCCATCATTCTTATCTTATTCCTCCGTGGTTACTAATGCTGTCTTCTCTATCTACTCTTCATCCCTCTATCTTGGATCACTCCTTGACTTCTCACATTCCTCATATGGCATTCATTCTCTTCTGCCTTTATGTCACCCATTATTTGGATATGACTAGGACCTCTTAATCTCCCACAATTTAAATTCTTTAACTATAACCTTCCATACAGTTCTCACACCTCCTCCTGCTCTCTCTTGATAGCAATCTTAATCTTAGTTTAAACAAACATGTTCTGTTTGAAACCAGTTATTTCATATTCCACCATCTATTCTATTATTTATCACTTTCCCCACTGATACCCTCCCCGCCCACACATCCAATACTTAGTTCCCCCACACTTACTCATCCATACCCTCTCCCTTCTTATAATATTCAAATTAGCATCCACTTCTCACTACACCAATACATTTCTAATTTATATATATTATAGAATAGACCAAGACTCTCCAACATACCAAGCTAACCATTAATTTTAGGAAATTCCAGTATCACTCATATTATTACCTCCTCCTAAAACTGACAAGGTCAGGTAATATTCATCCAAACCCAGGACCAAATCAACAACTGCCTAAGTCCACCTTTCTTACACTTTCTGTTGTTTCTTTATGCCCTAGACTCCCTGGTTCTAACACATGAGGTCCCAACTCCATAACACCATTCAATCCAAATCTCCCCACTCAGGATGGCTCATGCTTCAATCTAATCCTTTTAAAATGTTAAATTCATCCATTCCCATTCCGTCTATTGACTGCTGCACCCACCCTTAATTTTCCTACTTTATCCACAAGTATTACCACTGACAGTCTTCCAACCAATAATTCTCCAGCTGTTGTCTCTAATGCTCCAAATCCTCCTCAAACATACAGAAGGAAAGACATACAAATATTAGATTTCAGTATTTGCCTTACTAACAACAAATGGAGCAATCTTCAAGCTTTATTAACCACAGAAAATCCCCATTTGGTTGCCCTAACTCAAACTTGGCTTAAAGGACTGCTACTACCTCTTCCTCATGTATAGTATTTGTTTTAATTACACAATACTGTCTCATAAGAGACCAGGGCTCCATCCAGGCAGGGATGTTATACTGCTAATTAAACTAAATAATTCCCTAGAACTACTTAATTCATTAAATGCTAATCAAATCAATGATGAAATCCCCAACTGGATTTTGTCTTTCTTAATGATTGGCTAACATACAGACATCTCCATTGCTACTATGCATATTCCTCCCCTCACTAATACCCTCTACATTAAAAACACTTTAATGGAGCTAATCCCATTTCAGATTCCCAAAAACACTATTATTTTGTATGATCTCAACTACAATGCCATTTATCATGAATATAAATGCTTGATACAATATTGCTAACCCTCAATCCTAAACAGTTAAGGAAATAACATACCAGACACAATCATCAATCAGAAAATAACTCAGACTTAGACCTAATAATTACAAATGTAAACCATTACTGTTGTAAGATTCACATTCTTC
This sequence comes from Protopterus annectens, assembly GCF_019279795.1. Taxonomy (NCBI): domain Eukaryota; kingdom Metazoa; phylum Chordata; order Ceratodontiformes; family Protopteridae; genus Protopterus; species Protopterus annectens. Next base: position 512,892,201 of record NC_056737.1, on the reverse strand, counting down.
CTAACAGTCTTAGTGACCATTGCCCAGTTCTCCAATTTTGGTCTTTCAAAATCATCAAACGACCTCCCCAGATTGTTCTTGACAGACACTTTCCTAACGATAAGTGAGACATTTTAGATCTCCATTTAAAATTAATAGACTGGACTCCCGTGTACGTCTCACAAGATCCTATGACTGCTTGCACACTCCTTAATAAGCTATCCGCTAGCCAAATCCTATTATTTCCTACAACATAGGTTCATAAGTTCATAGGTTCATAAGTAGGTACTAGGCTATCGGCCCTAGGGCCCATAGAAGCCTAGCCAAAAAATGTACCCTGGCTTTCGTCACCCAAGAGAATTATTTTCCTGTGCCCCTGTCGAGCAGAGCCACAGAAGTGATCCCCGGGGTGAATTTCCCATTTCCCATCCAATCATCAACATTTTTCTTGAAGAGTGCTAATGAGGAGCTCTGTTTGACATAGATAGGTAGTCTGTTCCAGAGTATGGGAAGTCTCTGGCCCATACAAGCCTAGCCAAAAAATGTACCCTGGCTTTCGCCACCCAAGAAAATTATTTTCCTGTACCCCTGTCGAGCAGAGCCACAGAAGTGACCCCGGGGTGAATTTCCCATTTCCCATCCAATCATCAAGATTTTTCTTGAAGAGTGCTAATGAGGAGCTCTGTTTGACATCGATAGGCAGTCTGTTCCAGAGTATGGGAAGTCCCTGGGACAGGAATCTATCCCTCCAGCATGTTCTGTTTATCGTGGTGACAAGGTTTAGGTCCCTAGAGCGTGTAGCTCGGGGGGATTGGGATTTCTTTAAGTGGAGCATGTCCAACAGCTCCGGGTTTGACATAGCTTTGTATGTTAGGCAGAGATCGCCCCTGAGTAGGCGATATGCGATGGAGTAAAGCTGTAGTTTTTTGAGACGGTCTGCATAGGGCATCTGTTTAACAGACACTTTCCTAACGATAAGTGAGACATTTTAGATCTCCATTTATGCAAACGACTCGGTCCATATGTATCCTTGGCTTGCTATTGATATTGAAAACCTCATGAAAGAAAAAGACTGCCTGATTTACCTGAAGAAGAAACTGTTCCTATGACCCTTCCATAATTGACAATAGCCTACAACAAAATTATCTTTCTGTGAGAAAACAAACTAGAATAGCAATCAATGCAGCTAAAGCTTGATATGTTTGACAAAAGCAAATGGCAGCTACAGCCAACTCTAAGCAGTTCTTGATTGAGATTAAATATCTCACTGGGCATGTCACAGATTTCTCATTCCCCTACTTGCTAACACTAGCAGTACTGCAGCAGAAAACTATAACTCACTTCTACTCTCCACTCTCAATGACATCAATAATTTATTTCCACTAGTCTCCCCTACACCCCTCCAGATGATCTAATTCTCCACTTCTACTTCTTAACTGATTATGCAGCCAACTTTTATTTCAAAGAGATTTGTCATCATGAAATTAAGTCTTTGCTCAAAAATCTGAGGCAATCCTCTCCCACTTTCAGTACCGTATATCTCACTTTTTTAAAGAAGAGCACTGATGATATAAGGAAGCATCTGACCTTCATTTACAGTCTCCCTTTGACCACAGGAATTGTTTTGTCCACCTTTAAACACTCATACATAATCCTTCTGACTGCAACTTCATCACCTAAAATCACTCAGTGATTATCAGAATATAATTAACCTCTGCCATCTGGCTAAAATATTTGAAAACAAAATTATAAACAATTATTCAAATACATTAAAAAACATTTTCTTTAGAACACAACTGCGGACCATCTCACTGACACCAGTACCATATACAATAATATTAACAATGGTTTCACCACTGCTGGCCTATTTGTCAACATGACTGGGACCTCTGAAACAATAAACCATAGCCTACGTATTAGAAAACTGGAAATATTTAACTTTGGAAACAATACAATTATGTGGTTCCAGAACTGTGTGGAAATCTGAACATTCCAAGACAGTCTGCTTCATTTCATCTTTGGGCATAGTCAACAACATTGCCCCCCCAGGGCTCAGTACTTTGTCCCCTAATATTCTTACTTTTTATTAGTGATATCACTGAACACATTCCCTCATTAAACCTCACATGATATGCACATGACAGTCTACTTCTGCAGGCCAACCATGCCATTCTGTATTGCAATCTCAGGCACAAAACCTTTTTTAGAGCTATGCTGTTGGGCAGGGAATAATAATCTCCTTATTAACCACGAGAAAAATACTGTAGTTTGCAGCCAAATGTAAACTGTCTAACCTCCATACTTCTCAACCTGTTAAAACAAAAAAATCTGGACAAAGCCAAAAATAATGGGAGGGGGGCAAAAATAGGGACAAATTTTAAACTTTGCTCTTATAAACTTAGAAAGTTGCTAGACTAAAATGTCTTGTGTTACCGTGCATTTTCTGAAGGATATGAAGTCTGAAACTCAAATCCCTGTCATTTAGTGAATTCAGTCCTTACTGATGTGCCACAAAAATCTAGAAAACCACACATTTTATGAGGAACAGACCAAAAATATGCGTCAAAAATCTGGACAGTTGAGAGGTATGCTGATGTCCTCTCATATCCATATACAGTTCCAACAATGACCCTATTCCTGTTCTCATGGAATGCAAATATCTAGGCCTCATCATTGATCCATCCTTCTCTTTCTCTTCACATACAGATAAAATCATTAGTAAAATAAAAAACATTTCTAATAAAATTTAAGTACAGCTTAAACTGTTTCAGAATCTCCCATCTTCTCTGTCTTATTGCATGTTATTCACTTGTCAAAAATGTACGGCTACCTAAAGTAAAATATGGATTGCCACTCCTTGCCATCAGTTATGGCCATAGTACCCCAAAAATTCAGTTAACAGCTAATAATGTATTTATTTATTATTTATTTATTGACATTTGTTGACTGGGAAAGTCTACTGGGCTTGAGACCCATTTTCAGTGGAGGCCCGAGGAGAAAAGCTCCAAGTTACATGAAAATCATTACATGAATTTGTAAGGAAACAATTATTTATAAAGCAAGTGAAATAATACAGAAAACAATCTAAGCAGCACATACATTGTAAGAAGGAACAATACAGTAACAATGGAACATTAGCATGTAGGAAAATTATACAGTTAGAAATATTTAATAATACAGCTCTTTTTTTTGGGTGGGTGATTAGGAAAAGGGAAAGGTAAGTGAAGTGGGAAGGTAGAATTAAAGAGTTAAACTTAAAGGTAGGATAGATATAGTTAGAATCTTATCGCTAGGTGGTGGAATATGTAGATTATAGGTGGCATGTATTTAGTGGCATTATTAAAAGTAGAAAATGACAGAGAAGACAAAATGTGTTATAGTATGGATGCGCGGACTAGGATACTAAAGATTAGGGATAACTCATATGGTGCAACAGTATGACATATAAATAAGTATATTTGCTATGTGAAACAGTTTTGCTAGATTAAGGAGGCTGTGGATATGTGTTACATAAAAATAAATACAATCTGTTACTTTGCTCTTCTTGCAGATCCCCCTGACATCACTGTAATGTTCTAAAAAAAAAACTAAACTTGCTACCTGCCACAATGAGATCAACTTACTTTCTTGGCACCCGTCTCTTCACAATTTTAAATAAGGGTTACTATTCACCATTGAAAACAGAACTATCTGTAAGAGAACCAGTCTACGGCTTAAAAAGTACCCAACAAGAAGCAGTCTTCTTAACTCTTCTAAACAGTGACAGGAGAACATGCCTTCTCCAAACTGTTGTCAGTCTTGTGGAAAAATCTTCCTCCTGAAGTTAGAATTGAAACTTTTCTTCAGTGGTTCAAGAAAGACCTTTCAAAGCATCTTCACAATGAGGCTAAATGCAGTTGGTATAGAGATAACTTTTAATTCTTTATCTCCCTAATAACCCTCTTATCTTCTAATTACATATTTTTGCTAACACAAAACATATTATTCTAGCAATGTTCTATGTTCATATATTTAAGATCTGTCCCTATTTTTGGGCCTTTGTCCCATCATTATTTTGGGCTTTGTCCATATTTCTTGTGTTAAGAGGTTGAGTGTTATGTCCCTGTCTGGTTTGTATTCTTCAACATTTCTTAAATGCCTTGTGTACTTCCCTTCATCTCTTCATACTTAACTTGACTGCTCACTTTCATACCTCTGTGTACTTTTTTTCAGTTGCTTCAGCTGTTAAAACATGTACACTGTTTTTGAAAGACACTACGTATAACAGGACTTGCTCTGTCCTGCTAACAACCACTCAGCATATTTGTCTATCATGTAATATTTTACTGACTAAATTTTCTGTATGCTGATTTTCTATGTACCATTTGTTCAAAATTGTAAATACATACAATGTTGTAACTGTTTTCATTGTCTTGGTATGTGCCTTTTTGTTACTTACATGGGTAGTGGCTGAAATGGGTGTTAATATCAGCTCACCCATCCAGTCAACCAACCAATCAATCAATCAATCAATAGGTATGCAGATTTTCCTTACTAGGCAAAGAAGGTATATTTACAATTTGTACTATGCAGTCATACCTCTCAACTGTACAGATTTTCTCAGAATGTCTAGATTTCTGCCGCATATTTTTGTCCTTTTTTCATAAAATTGTGGTTTTCTGAAAAACTAGTGGCAAATCATTAAAGACTGAAGTTAGAAAATAATCACAGACATTTGAGTTTCAGACTTCATTCACTTTAGAAAATTCATGCTAATGCAAAGCCTGTTATTCTATCAACTTTCATAGTTTGTAAGTGCAATATTTAAAAACTGCCCCTATTTGTGTCCCTCTTTTATTTATGGCTTTTTTCCAAATTTCTTTATCTAAGAGGTTGAGAGGTATGTATGCAATCCATGCATCAAGGATAATAGAAACTACTTCACACCAGTTATGTAAAAGAGATAGCCTTTGTAGGAAAACTGATATAAGGTCACATCTGGGAATATCAACCAGAAGAGGATGACCCACTGATAATATTTCTGAGCAAGAATTCAACTGCATGAAGTCACAATAAAGCTGAAAACAGCAGGTAATTTGACAGGACAGTGATGACACAGATGTGTTCTAAGATTTAGAAAGTTGACTCATGCTTAGATGAAACAAAAAATATAGAAATGATGTAACAATATTTTGTAAGCTGATGCCTTCACCATCCTGAACTCAGTGCATGTTTCACAGCTAATAATAGAGTACTTTTCAGGACAGACTATACCATGTTATCCTATTCCCTCCACCAGATATCTGGAACTTTGTATAGTAACTTCCAATGGCTGCATCCTGAGCCTTTTGACAAAATCAAGTTATACCCTTCTAACTTCTGTGTAGCCAGTGTAACAACCATCTCCTCACACCCCCCCAAAAACTCCTACATACCTTCCCTTTGTTTTCAAATCCCTCTCCTACTAATACAAATCGTCCAAATAATGCAACCCCCTTAAAACTCCTACCACATTGTTCAATGAAGCATACCTAACTTTTGCATCCTCTTGAGAAATAAAATCATTAACTGTTGTCCCTTCAGGATAGGAAAAATGATGAATCAACCAAAATTCACCAGGTGACTTCTTAGGGACCAAACCCAATGGTGAAACCTTAAAACTGCCAAAGGGAGGATAATCAAACAGGCCCAATAACCTACCTTCACATCGCTCCTTCTCCACCAATACTTTCAAAATGTCCTCCTTCCCCATACCGAAAGTAAATTCTTACAGACTAAACCATCCCCTTCAATCCCTGACTTAAAAGAAACCCCCCCCACCAAAAGTACCTCAAGTAACTCATCCGCAAGCACTAAATCAGGAAATAGCCTAAGCATGTGTCTCATTACCTGGACCATAAAGAGTGAATGCAACACCTTCTCTCATCTCCCGAAAGGGCAATTCTCCCCTCTGTTCTTGAAAATTACCTCATCCACAAAACCCAAGATCTCCCTGGAATGAAGGAAATATTACTCCTCCATCAGCTGGCAATGGGCCCAAATTGACCAAATTCCTTTTATGGTGGCCACAATGAATAGCTGGATGGATGTCTGTACAATTCAAGTAAGTGTGCGAGAACCTACACACCTCCCATGAACAAGGCCCTGCATTAAAGGCCCAACACACAACAACCACCTCACCTCCTAGCTTACCTCATCTCGTAGGGGCCATCGAGTTATCCATCATGATGGGCAACCACATTTCTGGGTGCCTAAAGTCTCACACAGTGACTGATCCACCACTTTCTGTGTACAAAACTGCTGATCATACCACAGCTAAGTGTTCCCTGCCTGCAGTCGTTGTGCCTCCTGAATCATGAAAAAATAAGCCAAAAGTGGTAATGCCATAGAATTATCCTTTTCCAGCCAAACTACCATGTAGTACACGAAACCTAACACCCAATTGTCCTACATCCTTGCTCGCAATTTACCCATTCTCCTCTGCCCCAACACTGCTAAAGCCACTGAGGTCTTTGCTATTAGCCATCTCCGAATCCAACAACTGTTGCACTCCCTCAGCATGAATTCATTCAAAAATATCCATGTACTCACATTTCCAGATTTTTTTTTTCATTTTTTAACCAAAGCTGGTATGTGAGGAGGTCAAACAGACTCTTCCCCTTTTGTCTGAACTAAGGCCTGACTAGCTAGCTAATTCCTCAGCTGCATCCCAAACTGCAACTGAATCCCAACCAAGCACAACTCCAAACTCCCTAACGACAAACCTAAGCTATCCTCCCCACTCAGTGCATCCCTCTGGACTTGCCCCATCTCTCTAAATATCCCCTGATGCACCACTAAGTCTACAGTCTCGCCGGGATGCTGTAGTGGCTCCCCAACTCCACCTACCCCTGGCCTATTCCCAAACTGCAGCAAATCAGACATACCTGCCTGACACTTCAAAAAAGCATCATTACCTGTAGCTACTTTGTGTGTAGCTCCACCAGCTGGAACATCCACTGTGGCACTGTCTGCCAACTTCTGTGCCCACTTCCCCCTGACTTGCACCTCAGTGCCTGCCCTCACTTCTTCCTTCTGGATGCTCTGGGTTCCCCTACCACAGGAGCCTTACTTGGTGGCAACTCTCAAAATAGCTACACAGCCTGCGATATAATGTCTGCCCACCTCTGTCACAAAATGCAAGTTTCAGCCATCTGCAAAAGAAAGAAAACATTTAAGAACTCTGAAAAAAAAATTAAGTAATTCACTGACCCTATGTAGCTGGCCACCCCTCCCATGCATGCCCGAAGAAGTATTCCACCAGTCTACTACCCAACAATAGAAGCTCACCTCAACTGACTTGTGCAGCTCTCACCCCTCACGCAACAACCAGTATACCTGAGCATGTAAACCTCTCAGCTCCAGAAATCTGGGCAAAACCAAAATGATGGGGAACAACAAACCAGACATATGAATCAATTTCCATTGCTCTTATAAACTAGAAACTGTAATCTTAACTCACCTGAGTGCCATTATTTACCAATTCCAGTCTTCAGTGATCTGCCCTAACCTCAAATTTCATGACGTACAAACCAAAATTAAGCCAAGATCAGGACATTTTTCTAAATTCTGCTTGGTTGAGCCATAAGCAGCCTAGCAGCACTGTTAAGCAGCTCCAGCTGTAACTGTCCATGTCCAGCAATGAACTATTAGTTGTGTCCGCTTCCCATCTCATGAACAGCCTGAGAAACTACTGCTCCTACCAACTGCAAAACACTAGTGAACCAAAAGTAAGAACAGACTTTGTCTTTTTTTTTTTTTTTTAATGATGCTATAAACTTAGAAGAACACCAGAGTAAGAGATTTTGCACTAACTTACGAAATGTATGCATCCCCCCCACACTTTTTAGGGACTTCAATCTTCAGTGACCTACTAGAAAAACACAAAACATATGCAGTACAGGCCAAATTAGCCAACTTTGGACATTTGAGCCATCCCCTTGCGAGGTCCCCGAAAATCTAAGCAATCGAGTGGCCCACCCACAGTCCACTCAAGCAGAACTGCAAACAACCCGGGAAACTGTCACTCGCACAAAGCACACACAACCACCAGCAGAACTCTCCCCCACAGAAGTGCACCAGTCAGGAAGCCATGGCCGAGAAAACAAAGCTCCACAACCATCAACAAAAATTTTAAACCATCCAAAGAAGCCATGATCCACTATGAACCCACCTCACAACTGATCCTATAACTGGAATGCCTGTAATCAGCACCTTCAACCCATGATACATATATCTAACATGAAATATCGATACAAAATCTCATGAGGTGTAGACCCAAATAAAATAACCAAAATCTGGTATGGCATACCACATACCGGCTACCCAACAAGTGAAACAGTTGCCAACACCACCGATGGCCACCCAACATGACCGAGCCCAATGGCTGACCGGAGCCGTCAGTGAAGAAAAGATTATATTACAGTATGTTTTTTTTTTTTTTAAAGAAATCTTTGTTTACTGAGTGTAAACATGTTCTTTTAATTAGATATAACATTTTAAATTAATGAATTTTAATACATAATATGATCCATGTCTGATTACCTTACAACCTGGTTTGTGGATTTACAAAATGAATGATAACCATCCCTTTACTACAAAACCTTTCCAAATAACAAGTCAAGCGAGAGAGAGAGAGAGGAACTACTCACTGCCTGCCATTACTGACCCAAGGACTTCCAGTCAGCTCCAGTACCTACTGGTCATGCAGCAAGTTCACACCTAAATCTAACCTGTTTCACAGGTACACTCACATAAAATCCCCCTATGCCTAACTCACTTCCTCCACAGCCTTCCTCCCTTATAATTTAACCATTCCTTACTCACAACTCTACCTAGCCTCCTTGCACGTCCTACCCAGCCAAACACCCCTCTCACCTTCACTCCCCAGCCCTGTAGGCCCCTTCTTTGACCATCTCCTGTTAACCACTGAACACTGAAAATGTCTTAAGACAAATTAGTTTGTTCTCACACACCACTTTTTCATCACAAACTAATCTTTACTTTTGAGGCCTTAAACTGGAGTTTGTAAGTCACAGTAAACAAAGTTAATATTAATTTTTATATTGTCTTGTAAACAGATTACAATATACTGGGTTATGATCAGAGATCTGATAATAACAGGCTTATTATGTGTTCAAGAAAGAATGCCAAGATATTCACTCTCAAGGTGTCTCTAGGCATCCATGTTGACAACATGTAATATTTATTTATTATTTATTTTACATTTGTTGACCGGGCTAGTCCAGCTGGAATGTCCATTTTCAGTGGAGGCCTGGGGAGAAAAGCTCCAACGAAATTTACAAATAATACACAGTAATGGTCTAAACAAGTTTAAAATTCTTAAAACATTAAGACAGGACATAAAATCTTTGGAGAGAGGCAAGTTAAAACAAAGTTATAACATATATTTGCTATACAGATTCTAAGATATAAGTTTCTAATATTGAAAAATTAGAAAAAAGTAGTAAAAGTTTTTTTTTTTTTTTTTATCTCTCTAGTGTATTATGTGAGGAGGAGTTTAGGCGGGAAGGATACAAGACAGGTTAGTCTGGGTTGTTACACTAGGTACATTGGTTAATAAAAGGTTATGATCATTGACCAGGTCATAGTGCTTGTAGTACATGGAGCTTTATGTGTTCAACGTACTAGCACTGCAGTTATAGAAAATTAGTGGCGGAGCACAAAGTGTTTATTGGTTTTGAAAGCTGATACAGCAGTTAGCTCTGTCAGACGGCATCATACTGCTCAGCTTACTTGCTTAAGAATATTCTGTTCCAATCCAAATCTAATGGGAAGCAAATGATCAAAATCAGGGACATTTTTTTAAATACACTTTTTAAAATGTTAAATGTTTTAAATATTGCTCTTATTCATGTAAGAAGTAACTTCCGCAGTGGTGCAGCGGTAGCGTTGTTGCCTCACAGTAAGAGGTTCTCCCATTCGATTCGCGGCTTGGGTTGGGAGTGCCTTCTGTGTGGAGTCTGCATGTCCTCCCCGTGGTCGAGTGGGCATTTGAAAGACATGAGTTGAATGGGCATGCCTTCGTTGAAGGTTGGGCGTTGGGCTGGCAACTCGACACCATAGAAACCAACTGCCAATCATTAGCGGACCGGAGTTCCACTGTGGCAACCCCTAACTGGGAAAAGCCAAAGGACAAACAAACATTCATGTAAGAAGTAAGAAACTCTAATATCTGGCATCATTGACTTGTAACCCTTGGTGATTTACCAGAAAATCCTAATAATTATGGGACAAATTGAAGGGCAATTAAGAGGCATGTACAGCAGGCAGAAACAATATTTTTTTTGTCAGCCAGCACTGTCCTCTACTAGTCCCTAGCTTGAGACACGATTGTAACTGCACTTAGGGACTGTTAGGGAAGGTGCTAAGTTTATCTTTTTCCCAATATCAGGGCAATTTTATTTAGGCCTTCCATGCACTACATATCAGCAAATACTTAAGCTACACACATAGTGTCCACAGCATTTTGCATATCCAACTCTGGAGTTTTCATGTGAGATTAAGCAATTCTGTTTGTGCCACTTGCTGTTGAGATATTTAGATAAATTGTAAAATTATGACAATATACATAGAACATGAACAATATTTAATGTCTCTTTGCTATAATAAGTAGAGGTCAAGGCTCAGCTGCTATTGTGTTGCCCATCAAGTAAGCTTTGAAATGAGGTAGCATGGTTTTGAAATTATTACTATTAATATGAAAAGTAAGTATACAACTCTAAGAGGTGTCACGAGGATGATCCTGCAGAAATGCCTGGAGGTATCTCTAAGGTATAAGCATCATTTGTATGCGCGTCTATATAAAGACATGTCTTAAGATTAGCAATTGATATTTAATGTATGCCCGATAGCTTGTAGCATTCTTGATAACTTGTTTAATGGTTTAGAAAAGATAATAGAATCATAAATAATGCAGCTCACAAAGCAGATGTGCAGAAAATATTTAGAGATTGCCTTTTGTTCTTTTCAGCTTAGAAGCAGTATTGCAGATCTCATTTTTGTTTGGTACAACATATGCTGATCCTGGCACACTACACAAAAATAAAACATAAATATAACTTTCAGTATATAAAAAAAATAGTGAGCCCAGAACAACTGCCTTTTCAAAGACAACGTGTAGCATCCTCAGGTAACATTGTGCTTCCAGCCAGCAGAATTGCAATTAGGCACAGTTTTATCCATCCATCCATACATACATCCACAACCCCTTTTTCCCATTTTGCACATATGTTTGAGGTGTCACTTTAACAGTGACAGAGGTATAGAGCCAAGGCTTACACTGCCAGGTGGCTATCCCTGCCATGGTAGTTCTTCCGCACCACACACTCACACCTATGGCCAGTTTAGAATGCCCAATCCACCTACTGCATGTCTTTGGAATGTGTGATAAAACCAGAGTACCCAGTGGAAACTCATGAAAGCACAGGAGGGACATGTAGACTCTGCAGAAAGCACCCCAGCCAAGAATCACACTGGGGAACCTCTTGCTGTGAGGCAACAACACTATCCACTGTGCCACTGTGCCATTCAGTCAGGCGCAGTTTTATATTTTATAAAATTAATTATTAAAGACACAGAGACTTTTTTTTAGAAAAATTATTAAAACAGTACATATGTACACCTAACATTTTACTACCTAATATATATATATATATATATATATATATATATATATATATATACATCTACGGTACTATGTAATGCACATACAATAACAAATAAATTGATACATTGTCAGTCTTAAAGACAGAGAACCTGAATAAGTTACAACTTTTTTAGACTGATTTCCTCTTAAACATTTTGTTTGGACTAGATTGAAGACAGTTAATGAATCCAAAAATGTTAAATAAATGCAAAATATAAATGAAATACAAAATATTTGGAAAAATTTGTGTATCCAACAAGTCCTAAAGCACAATCAGCCCCTGACTGACTATTGTGTTTAAGTTAAGTGTTAGTTGTCCTTCCTTTCCGATCTCTTAATCATGATCCAAAATTCTTTATGTTTTTCCTGGGAAGAACAACAATATTTAGTAAGAAAAACACTTTGGATACTTTTACAACTGATGAAATTGTGTATATCAAAACATATTTCTTCTGCAATGTTAACATTTCGGTATTAACCATGTATTTACATGCTACACACTAAACATGTTCAAAGTTTCTCCAAGTTTAATATAGAATATGTTGTTCCCTTCTGTGTTGTGATTTTGGACCAGAATGTTAGAGATTCTGTTCATTTTTAAATAAATGCAGGGAATAAGAGCTACAGCTAACTTCTCAGCTGAAAACAATATTTCCAAGAGCCATTGTGTGTGCTCACTACAAATGAGCATGCTCCAACTCCCTCAGTCACAGGAGCAATTAAATGACAGTTCAAGTGCAAGCATTTTCATAATGGGTACAAGTCAACTTGTCACTTTGCATGTAACTGTAATCATAAAAAAATGTGTTTTGTGGGGGCAATCCCCCTTTATATCATGTGGGCAGCTTGACCCCCTTACTTTATTTTTCTGATGCTGAGTTTACTGCTTCTTGGAGAACAACCTGTCACTGACAAGTAATGTAATGATGCCTCACTCTTTGTCCAAGGTACACTGACCACAGATTGCTCACTTCATATTAAGATGGAAGTATGCACATATGTTTGCTTCAGACAAGCACAGAATACACAAGCAAATGGCAGCTCAAGCCACTATGCTCAAGCAAGTTTGACTCGAACATGGAAATATGAGCAGCTGACTGCAAGTCATATTCCTCATTGTATAACAATAATCTCACCTATGGTTTTCTGTATATTTGGTGAAAAGTCTGACTTTACTGTTAACTTAATAGTGTTAGTTGTCCTTCCTTTCTGATCTCTTAATCATGATCCAAAATTCTTTATGTTTTTCCTGGGAAGAATGCCAATATTTAGTAAGAAAAACACTTTGGATACTTTTACAGCTGATGAAATTGTGTATATCAAAACATACTTCTTCTGTAATGTTAACATTTCGGCATTACTCATGTATTTACATGCTACACACTAAACATGTTCAAAGTTTCTCCAAGTTTAATACAGAATATGTTGTTTCCTTCTGTGTTGTGATTTTGGACCAGAATGTTAGAGATTCTGTTCATTTTTAAATATATGCAGGGAATAAGAGCTACAGCTAACTTTTCAGCTGAAAACAGTATTTCCAAGAGCCATTGTGTGTGCTCACTACAAATGAGCATGCTCCAACTCCCTCAGTCACAGGATCAATTAAATGACAGTTCAAGTGCAAGCATTTTCATAATGGGTATGTCAACTTGTCACTTTGCATGTAACTGTAATCATAAAAAAATGTGTTTTGTGGGGGCAATCCCCCTTTATATCATGTGGGCAGCTTGACCCCCTTACTTTATTTTTCTGACGCTGAGTTTACTGCTTCTTGGAGAACAACCTGTCACTGACAAGTAATGTAACGGTGCCTCACTCTTTGTCCAAGGTACATTGACCACAGATTGCTCACTTCGTATTAAGATGGAAGTATGCACATATATTTGCGTCAGAAAAGCACAGAATACACAAGCAAATGGCAGCTCAAGCTACTATGCTCAAGCAAGTTTGACTCAAACATGGAAATATGAGCAGCTGACTGCAAGTAATATTCCTCATTGTATAACAATAATCTCACCTATGGTTTTCTGTATATTTGGTAAAATGTCTGACTTTACTGTTAACTTAATTATTCTTTGGGAGAGTCTATCCACATGTTTGCACAGCACAGTCTATACATTCTACCAGAGTTTATTTATTAATTAATTGATTGATTGATTGATTGAGATTTGATTCATCCATCTTAGTGTCTCTTTAGAAAATGTTCTCTTTGGACTGGATCACCTAACAAAAATAAAAATAAATAAATAATAATAAAAAAAAAAAATCTAAATTCTCCTCCCTCTCATGAGCTGTTAAATTGGATTTTATCACTTTCTTTGGATGACAGCTTTCTACTCAAAACTGAGCACTTATCTTTTTTTGTTTGTTTGTTTTGTTTGTTAATATTTTCTGTAAACCTCAGTAAATATAATACTATCCTTTGGAACCATACAAAGTAAATTCAAAAAGACCAGTTTATTTATTTATTTTACATTTGTTGACTGGACTAGTCCAACTGGATATATGTCCATTTTCAGTGGAGGCCCGGGGAGAAAAGCTGCAACAAACAAAAAACACACTATCATTTATAATATGTGACATTTACAAATACAGCTAAATTTACAGATAATCATTCCATTCATTACGTTTTGTTGCATTTCTGTAAACAGAATCATGGTACATTCCAGCTATGGTTAGCCATTCAAATATTTCGCTAATAAAAATTTTATATAAGCGAATACTCTCTGTAGTTAACAGAAAAAGTAGGTAGCTTATACACTCTCTTAGTAGTTAACAGAAAAGTAACTAGTTTATACATGTATGGTGATGAGTACTTTGAGAAAATAGAGGCAGTTCTTTAGAACTGATAGGTAAAAAAAGACTGGCCATCAGGTCTGTAGGTAATGGCTCCATAGGTCTAAATGGGGAAGGAAAGCACTGGATTCAGTTAATACAGACTCTTTCACCCACCATCCCAAAACTAAATTAGCATATATTTCATTGACTATAAACAAGTTCCTGTGGTGATGATTCATTGGGTTTAGTATATCACAAACACCTATCTCATTATTAAATACTTTTGTTTGCATCTTAACTACACTTCACTTGTTATGGCTGGATTTGCTTTTGACTTTGGTCACTGTTAACATTTGTTATAAAACTGTCATTTAATAGAAAAAAAGAAACACTACTAGATAAAACTTAAACTTAAAATGACGTTTGTATATGTGTGTATGTGTGTATGTTATGCACTGTAACTTCCAAGAATGTTGTCTTGACTGTATTCTCCTTCTCTGAGGTAATATAGTTTTCATGTTGTTTATGATGCATAAGGCTTGTTGTCATACTGCAGACAATGCTTGCTTATTTTAACTAAGTAGTGCATTTTTGCAAAAGTTAGTTTTTGGTGAGAAGTACTTAAAGCAACTGGCACTGCTGAAATAGGTGTCAGTTAACTGACCCATAACCATAAGGCACACATACTATTGGGTTGTGTCCTCTGAGGAGGGCATGTACACAAAACATTGGGAATTTATTCTGCAATGGTGTATCTACACTTCATTATGAGATTGTCAGCTTTTAGACTGTGGTTCATGTAAATTCAGTTGCTTGCACTGTACAAGTTAGAGATGTACTTTGTGTTTTTTTTTCCCACTGTAGTTGAAAAGTGGAGTTGATATATAAATATATATATATATATATATATATATATATATATATATATATATATATATATATATTTATATATAAACTCACTAGCACTCTCAAGCAATCGGCCAAAAAAAAAAAAAAATTAAAGAACTACAGTACAATTTTCATGTGTTACACTTTCTGTTTTCCCCATGCAGAAACATACCTTACGTTTTTAGAGTTTTAAAAAGGAAGATAGAAATAAATGTCCTCTCTTCACAACCTAAGAACAAGTCAAACCAAACACATAGTACAGAGTACAGTATTAGTCAGACCTATTTTTAATAGTAACTCTCAAGCAAGCAGAAACTACAGTTAGCTACCATCTATCAATTTCCATGGGTGCCAGTTAACAGAGAGTTTACTGTATATGTATATACATATATATAATTAAATGGGGAGCAGGGGCAAGCCTCACACACAGAGGAAGAGTGGGGGAGGGGGGAACACCCTGCAGAAAAAAAATATATATATATTTTTTGTGTTATGTTTTTCAAGTTACAGCATTTAGTCTTGAAAAACCAGTAAACTATAACTCATTCCTGAGACTGTCAACAGAACATAGGAAAACCATTCTGCAATGCAGTCTTTGAAAAATTAAGTTTATTTTCACAGCTTTCATGAGTGTTTGCTGTTTTTCTTTTTTATAGTCAGCTGAATATCACAATGGTGTCAAAAATGTTGGTAACTCAACAGAAAAAAAAAGATTTTTTTTCAAATGGTTAAGTACGACATTCTGTTAGTATTGCGAATGCTTTGTAACAATAAGTTGTTTAGAAATAATTTCCTCATATGTATTCTATATATGTTGGTTAGATCTCTAACTTAATGGATGAGCATAGCTCTCAACCTCTTAGTGCAAGAAATCTTGACAAAGCCTAAAATAATGGGGGCGGCAAAGGCCCAAAATAGCGACAGAGTTTAAATATTGCTCTTATAAACTCAGAAAGTTGCTAGAATTATAGGTTTTATGTTAGCATGCATGTTCAGAAGCATATTAAGTCTGAAACTCAAATACCTACCATTATTTATTGACTTCATTCCTCAGTGATTTGCCAGAAAACCACAGATTTTATGAGGAAAAGACAAAAAATGTGAGGAAAAAAATCTGGACAGTTGAAAGGTATGGGTGTAAGCCGAATTTTATAGTTATTTCTTCAGTAAGTTTTATATAGAGAATGGCAAGCCATTATGTATCAAACACAGATGTGTAGCAGAAGTATGAAACCCATAATAGTGAGACCTATACCTGCAAACATAAAAGTGTAAATAGCAAGTAATTGCAATGAATATTGAAATATAATGTACCATCAAAGCATTCTTACAGAGGTCCTTCACCCATCCTGGCACACCTCACTTTGGTGGGGTGTATCCACCTGACTCCCCCAATAGATGCATATACTAACTCTGAGATGTCTGTACCTTGGATTATGGGGGTTATTGCAAGAGACTACAGACTCAAGATTTCCCCTGTTCACACATTGTAGTCAGCATTACTCACAGTTATATGTCTCCCACATTTAGACAGCTTCCATCACAATCAGCTAGAGTATTAAATGTGTTATACTGCAGAGCTTATGGTTAGAGAACTTGCTATGCTTTCTCATCACTGTAAACACATTACAACAGCATGCAACAGACTGTGCACATGGATAGCGTTCCGTATGCTGTATGGAATGCTGAATATGGAATGAAAAGAACTTCTTGTCAGTGTCAGTGACTCAAGAGGTAGTTCACTTACTTGCCTTTGGTGGTGGAAGATTTGAAGGTCGTGGATTCTATCCCCACTCCAGGTGATTGAATTAATGTTCCATTATCGACACTACAGTACAGCATTAGGTTATGCTGTATTTATGAGTTTGAGACCTTCAGAAGAAATGCTAAACTGAGGCCCCATCTGCTGAGATGACGGTAGCTCAGATGGATGAAGGCGATCTCATGACATTTATCGAAAAGCTTAGGGGAATTTCCACAGTGCCCTGGCCAAATTCTGTGAGTGAGTATAAATACCACCTTAGGTATACCCCCTGAAAAAAGGCCGCTAGCCTAGTGGATTAATCCAGTCAATGAAAGATAAATAAAATTATGGAATTCCTAAAGTGCTGAGTGACACATGTGGGAATACAGTAGCTTATATTAATGTGTGAATTTTTTACATCTCTGCACACCTGTGATCAAGAATCATGCCATTATTCTAGGGCACTTCAGGCTAATATGAATTCTAAGTGGCAGTCACCTAAAATAATCATACACTCTTGCTCAGGTAGTTGTTACAATCCATTCCACCCTTTAGTATTGTTTTTTCCTAAAACTAAATGCAGACAAGACTAAAATCCTTGCTCCCTTTTTGTGTAGTAACTGCCCTTTTCACTGGACCATATCTACCAAGCTTTGCCAAAAACCACTTGAGCCTTCAACATTTTTCAGACTTTCATCAAAATTTCCTACTTGGTGGTAATCAAACTGGAACACTATCCTGATACACAGTGGAATGAACTTAATGCCTGAGTACATAAACATTCTTTGCCCACTGCAAGACTAGTGCTTAGACCATTCAGGTTTGAATAAAATGCCTAGCTAGGAATGCCTAGCAGAGAACAGGTCAGTGAAGAAACTAAGATATACAATCTAATTTGAATTCAAACTGTTCTTCCCACACATTGGAACATGTATGATGCATCTCACTGTGATGTAAGCAATGAGTAAAGTCTGCAAAGTCACTTATGTCTGAATCGTATAAACTGCTAACCATAAATTAGAAGTAGGAAGATTTACTAGTAGGCCATAACTACAAGGAATGTATTGTAACTGTAAATCTCTGGATCTAGTAGGACCCAGTGCTGTGATCCTGCCTACCTTTGCACATGCATCCTTGCAGCATGTTAGATCACATAGTGCCCCTCCCAGCTATGTTCATGAAAATCTGTTTTACTCAAACTGTACTCCTGATTTTCACTTTTATATTTCCTTTTTTAAGATTATAAACAACCTCTAGAGAACTCTTCCAATCTTTGAAGGCCCAGAGGCTGCTGGCATAATCCATCAGTTTCAAATGGCATTGTAACATCTTTATCTTTATTCTGTTTAACTTGACTTCAGCCTGTCTACTTCCAAATGCATGCTGCTAGACCTCCAAAAAGCCCACTGCATATCCCCTCCATAGACAAGGCAAGTCTCTCGCCACACAGTTTTTCTTTCACAACCTTCTTATTTTCCTAATTTCAGATTCATTGCTGTCTCGCAGTTATAGAGCATTTTACCAGAAGTGAATCACTGTGGTATGATCAGCAGGTGTTTAGGACAGTTGACAGTTGATACCACCCTCTCAACTTTAATGGATTTGGCAAATGCAACTTATAAAATGTGAAACAAGGAAATCTAAAGTGTCCCCATTTAGTGATGTCATTAAGCCCTTTGACTCTGGTCTCTTGCTCCCAACCACTGCTTGGGTTACCCTTTCTTAGAGAATAATAATGTATTTGAACATTGTGTGTCCAGGTGCTGAGTGCTAGCTGACTACTCTTTACTGTCTTAATTAATTTCCTTATGAGACATCCTGAGCTGAATGTCAGTTTGTGTACAGATGACTTCTCTTGTGTCATCCCTAATATTTCTGTTCTTGTCTTAAGAACTTAGCTTTATATTGTTATTTCCCTTTTCAACAGCTGTTTTCAGCAGAAATTAAGATCAACTACAACAAGTTAAAGAAATGCTGTTTCACACCCATTATAAGTTACAGCTGAGTAACCCACAAATGGAGGGTGGGGGTAGTAAAATGCCCACTGAAGAGCTCAATGAAGCTGTCACTTAGTAAAAGTATCATTTGCTGACCCTTGATGACATTCGGAAACTAGGCTTTCTACCCAGCTCAAGCATGCTTTCCCTGAAGCTAGATCTGTCCTGGGTAAATGTGTGTTTTTGTCTGTACTGCACTATACACCTTCCGCATCTTTACATCTGTATCTTTCTCCAGGCCTACCAGGCTGCAAATATCATTAAATAAATTGTACAGATTTGCTGTTATCTCTACAAGATAAGTACCATTGCACTGACCATTGTACCAATCCTCTGTCCCATGCAAACATGGTTTTGTAACCTCCTAACTAGTTTATAGCCAATAATTACTCCTACCTGAAGCATCACAATTTATCTATTTTTCATTGAGACTAAAAGTAGCCAATTTTGGGTCAGACAGCCCCATCCCTTGCCAAATTAAGTAAACTAGAACCATTATGTTTGCTGCAACTCTGCCATTCCTGTAAGAAATATAAACACATCTGTTGTTTGTGGATTCAAAATAAAATTGCAAATAGAGGTGTGAATGGTTGAACCTTTTAAGAGAAATAATCATAGCTACACAGACTGGCATTGCTTATTTGATTAATTCTATATGCACTTAAATTTACCTGTACTTTTTATTATGTCTTTGTTCGTATTATCCAAGTAGCACAAACAGGGCCTTAGATAGTCTGGGAAGTGTATTAATGTCATTGCTGTTATTGATTCTAGATTGACATCTGTGTCCCATTTTTAGTAAAAGTCCTCTCTGATGCACATGTGGATGCTTTCACACACACACACACACACACACACACACACACACACACACACACACACACACACACCTGTTATAGCAGAGTAGAATAGATTGTGCAGCTTCTTGTAAAAATCCCCTAGAGATGTGAAACTGTCACCTGAATTATTTGAGAAGTACATACTGGATTGTGACCAAGTGTAGAATGCACCTAACTAATTTACTTAAGTGATGATATTTAATATATTCATGCTGCCAACAAAAATAAAACAAGTGTCTTCTAAAAACAGTGGGCATCATGTGTTTGTTGTGAAACAGATAGAAATTCTGAACCTCATAAGCTAAGTAACCTGCTGGTTTATGCAGAATGATGAAAAGAACCCTGAACTCATTATATACCATGCATAATGAATGAGCAGTTCTCAGATTCCTGCTGATATATCAAAGTGATCAAAAGGAAATAGTATGTGATTCACACAGTCACATATTTATGATTCTTAAATCCTGCTTCTTTTCACTCTGTTTTTATAGGTGGCAGTTTTACAGTGGACATCTAAACCATTTGCTATCGATTCAAGCACAGTGCATTTGGACAGAGCACATATTCCATGACAGATAGCATGTAAGAAATCCTGATACAACACTAATCAAATCTTCTGTTTCTTCTTAACTTGTAAGTCAGGAAGTGGATTGCACTGGTCACTATCATATTAATTTCATCATGAGGAGAGTTGTTCAAAATTTTGTGCAGTTAAAGTTATCGAGGGGATTTTTGTAATTTATAAGCCTGAGTTTTCTCTTCTTGTTGAACTAGTTTATTATGCCTGTCCTTTGATTACAGCTGTAATGGACTGGACTAGTCACAATGCTGGGTTTGCTTGAGTAACAGCAATTTTTAACTTGGCTGCAGTGTGCTGCTTTCAGCTGTTGACAAGCAGAAAATGAAATGGTCAGACTAATAACACAAAATCTGTGTTTATGAGATTGCAGATAACTTGTTCAGTGGGTTGCCTAGCTAACCGTTTTCAATGGAGAGACAACTCGGAAGCTATATAGTCAAGTAGTGGTATGTAGAAGGTCAAAAATTTGTTGGGGAGCAATATCAGTAATTCTGGGTCAATGTAAGAAAAAGAGTCCCACTGATATCATTTGCACCATATTCAGCCAATGATGTATAAAATTAAAACAAATTATTAAGTAATGACTTATTAGAGAAACATCAGGTCACTTACATTTCAGATGCATAAGAGAATGTTATTCTTTGAGAGCTAGGGGACAGCTAAGACCATACATGAATTCATACTTATGAAATGAATAACATTTGTACGGAGGCATTTCTAAAATAACAGGATGGTGTATGGTGAACCTGACAGCTTTTAGTAAGGTATCACACTGAATAGAGCTCCAGGTAATTCCACTTTGTATGTTTTCATGTGGAACAGCTAGGACTTGAAAGTAAATGACATTTGCCATCTACCATGGATTGTCTAGCTTGTAGCCACAAATAATTCAAACTATGTGGTAAATTCTTCTCATACGTAGTGTGTTTTGGAGCGAGTTTGTACATCTGACCTCATATTACTGGTCTGTATTATGTTAGAGAATGAATAATGGCACTGCAAGTCAAAGTATTGAGTGGTTTATGTATTTTTGTGCCAGCCATGGATGAAGGAGTTGGACTAGATGGATTTTGTAATGCCTGTTGATTGATTGATGAGCAATGAATTATTTTTAGTTTGTGACTGTAACAAATTTAGTTATACAGTATGACGTCATTGCAACTCTAGATATTTCCTTGGGTGCAAGACAGCTGGAGAGGACTGATCTGTGCATAAGTTTGTGTAATAGTAATGCATTAGCCAGTCTGTTCTAGTATCAGGTCTGAGGTAGCATATAATTCTGTAAATGCCTAATCACTGAGTTTTTAGTGGTAACCCTTCCATGTGATCAATTTTGGGGTAGTATCTAATTGTGTGCAAATCATTTAATCACTTTTTTTAATGGTAACTTCCATGTGAGCATCCATTTTGGGTTATGATCCACAATGACTTCTGCGTGTTTGTACTGAAGGATGTTAATGTCAGTAGTGGGTAACTTCTTACTGAAAGGACAAACTTATTCCAGATGTTGTAAGGTATCATGTAATATATCTGCCATTTTTTTTAATTATTGGCCTTTCACCTTTAGCATTAGGTTCCCTAATGTGGTGTTAGTTTCCCAGATGATGGATTCCAGGCATAGTCTTTTAAGTAGATCCAGATGAAGCTGTACAGACCAGACAGACATGACCTTGAATTATAAGTAAAAAGCAGAATATACTACATGTTTCTGAAACCTTTTTCAAATATTTTCCAACCCTTTGATTTTTTTCTAATAAGCAATCATTGCACCTTTTCAAAGTGTTTCAGATTTGCTGTTCAAAGGACAGGGAATGCAACATTCATTCAATATTGGATTAGATCAGTGAAATACAAAATGATATACAGTGATATGAGCAGATCAGCAGTTATGGAAATCCTTCCTTCAATAGAGTTTGTTATATGAAATTCTTGTTTATGGAGTATTTGGGTCTGATCAGTTTGTCCAAGGGTAGAAGTGTTAGCATAGCTAAAATAGGTAAAATGGGAGTCTTTGTATGTGATAGGCCTGGTCCATCTCCTAATATTTCTAGGACTAAGGCAAGCAAGACCTAGACAGATTGGCAGCTAAGAGGATCTCAGATTACCCAAATCTTCTCTTTTTAAAAAAAAAAAAAAAAAACCTGAATGCAGAAACGACCCTTCTCCAGATCTTTATTGCCACACTTAAGGACAACTGCTACTGTAAAGTGCCACAATCTAGCAGTTTTTGTTTTGCAGAACTTTAATGCTTTTTTCATTTTTTTCATCAGGGTTTGGTGGCTTCAAAACTGCTTCTAGGTGCTTTGAAATGTAGATCCTTTGATTTGCAGGTCATAATTTGTAAAATTTCACTTACTGTTTCCCTTCTCTCAGTATGGGCATTGTTTCTTAATGAAAGGTTCTTGTTGCACAGCTTTTATTAATTTTATAGTGGCACTGTTGAGTCATGGTAATGGATATAGGACATCTTATGTATACGTCCGTTGTGTCTTTATTCTCAGATGTCAAATGTATTTTACTTTTTGCAATATTCACTATTTTTTTAGTATGTTGCTGTTATAGCATTTGTAATATTTGGTTTAGACAGTCTTTGCAAGCAGGATTCCCTAGTAACAAGGGATGTTTTCCTAGTAATGCTTGGTGTTTGAAACAGTGAAAATATATTCTTAATGTTGAGATATTTTTCATTGCTGTTGCTTGAAACACTGAAAGTACTTTATGGATTTTTAAATGTCATTTTTAACTGGCATTCAGTATTCTTTGTGACAGTCAAACCAGCTCTCAATTTGGCCCTCACACAAGTATTTAGGCTTCCATGTCAGTTCTGGCTGTGATTCTTTCTTTCAGATGGATTTCTTTCTTCAGCCCTATCCCATTTGCTACCTTAAAGTTGTTACGCTTGGGTCTATTCTTCACCTCAACATTGACTCTGGTTTTGCTAAAGTCAAGTTTCTAGAAATATCAGCTCCTGGCCGAATGTCAAGTTGATCTTGATCTTTGCCTTCCAGCGTCCCAGTCTGTCAGGTCAAATCAGTGTTGACATCGACTCCTGTCACCACATTGATGTTTTACATATAGAAGGACTTATTTCTAACATCGTCAAATTCTTTTTGATCTGCTTGAGCTCAGCCTTTTTTATCTCAGACTGTTTCATTCAGGTGGATCTTGAACCCGACCATCATCTTGGGAAAAAGACTCCTTTTTTTGCTAGCTGTCTAACTTTTTCTTGGCACTAACCTAGGCTGACATGATATGGTGCTGATGCCAGCACCAATCTGAGCTTAGCACTGACCTCAGCTCTCATGGTTTGGTACCAACGGAATTGATACAGGTGCAGGATTGGTGGTATCATTGGTTTTCATGGTTTGATCCCTTTAGCATCAATGCATATATGTGCTTGGCTGCTGTGTTTCAATACCAGTAACATCAATGTAAACACAATCTTTGGACCAACCTTAATGCATTGTCACCAGAATAGGATCATTCTATTGTAGCAGTTAACCACTGAGCTTAGCCCCACTGAGATCATTTATATTGAAGACAATCTAGTGCTTCTCCTTTTATATAATTTTTATCCAGTCACAACTAGATGTATGCATGCCGATCTAGGATTAGATGTACGTGTCATTTGGTGGATTTTTTTTTCTGTGCAAGATAAGATGCAGTTACCCATGGTTCCCTGCTAATCAGGACCCAACATGGAGTCTGAAATTAAAATAACTTATTTATTTTTTTTTTTCATAGACTTTAGTTTTAGGACAGGGCAGTCTTTATAAGCTCAGCATATGTCCCACAGCAAGGCTTTGATGATAAGGAAAAGAGAGCACTCACTCAGAACTTGCTCCCAGATAAAGCAGGACAAAAATAGTTGGTATTGATAATGGGGAACCTGCATGCTCATATCAGGACAGATCGATCTGGAGAGGAGACTGTAGGGATCCATATCAGTAGGGAACTCAAAATAGTAAATAATGAATGAGAAAAGCCATTCTAGCAATCTGTCTAGCCAATGGCTTAAAGGTGGCCAACACATGATTATCCAAGAAAGACAGTCACAAGGTCACATAACAAGAGTGGTCAGCATGCAACAAAGGTTGAAATCCTCCAACAAAGGAATGGGCATTAGAGTAAAATCAGAGATTACAAAGTCATTTACAGTTGAAACAGTTGGTCCCCAGCATAAACCACTGGTAACCACAATTATCTGCAAATAATGTTCATAGAAGTCTCTAAGATCAACAACAAAACCGCTGAATTCTGGAAATTGAAAACACTGGAGTTCAAACACATTCTCAAGGCTCTAGTGTAATAGAAAGAGAAGGAAGGAAGTGGAGCTGAGGAAGAACGGCAGCATCTCAAAACAGCATGTGTGAAGACAGTAGAACAGATGTGTAGGTGAGACAGACAGGGTAATAAGGTACATAAAGAAAGTTGATGGTGGAATATAGAAGTCCAGGAAGTTACCAAAATTTATCAAAAGAAAGAAAATGTGCATGAAGAAGTGGGAGACAGAAAAGAATATATGCAGATATGATCCAGATGGTAGATGCATTAGGGGAGAAATGACCACTGAAAGTATTCATTGCAGCAAGGAGAGAAAGGCATAATCCATAAGACTGGAAAACATGTATTCTTTTTTCTCAAACTTTATGTTACTTTAAGACTTTTTTATTAGACATATATTTGAAAACTGAGGTAGGTACAGTAATAGAAAACAAACCCCACTATAATTTCTTTTATTATTTTCACGCAGCATACATTTTAAGAATTTTCATTCACTCCATTATATAAACTGCTCAGCTGCTGCTGCTTGCTTTCCCTTAAATTTCGTTCCTCTTCCTAAACACTGTTCCCACAAATTCCATTATTTAACCTGTCCTTACCTCTTCTAAAGTCCCACTTCCAGTTCTCTTATCTCATTTACAATATTGATACTTTAGTTGTAGCTGGTTTACATGTTGATTTCCATTTTTCAGTAAATGCTTTTTTGCAGGCAATAACATTAAACCTAATACTGTCTTACTGTGTCTGGGTAGTTGCTATACTCCACCTCAGAAGAATCATTTCCGTAGTTAAAACCATTTGTTCCCCCAACATTTCTGTAAAAGAATTCCACAGTTTTTTTTTAAATCTATCAACCTATTACATTCCCAAAAATTGTTTTCAATTGCATCTCTTTTTCCCATCACACCTCCAGCATTTGCTATCCGCCTGAAAAAAATTTCTGTGAAGTCTGCTTGGCAGATAAAAATACATATGTAAACACTTTCAAGCAAAATCCTAAACCTTCTGCTTTTCATTGCATACTTGGATCTGTACGGATGTCCTCCTATTTTTCCTTTGTATATTGTCTTTCCAAGTTTCTTCCCAATATTTTCTAACCTTTTCTGATTGATTATTATAGTTATCATGCAATAATGTACATGTATATTTTATATATATATATATATATATATATATATATATATATATATATATATATATATATATGGGTGTACTTTTGAAGAACTGAAGTTCACTACTTCGAACTTCAAAAGTACACCCACACTAACGCGAAAGTGCACTTTCACGAAAGTGCACTTTCGCGAACCTGCTAGACTGAATGGGCTAGCAGTCACGGACCTTAGGGTTAGGGCACAGGTTAGGGTAAGGGGATAGTTAGTAGGGCTGTCCCCTTACCTTGACCCGTGCCCCAACCCTAAGGTCTGTGTCTATCGCACCACAGTGGAGGACATAGCCCATTTTTCAATGTCCTCCATTGTGGTGCGGCAAGTTCGGTCTAGTGAGCTTAAGCGAAATTGCATTTTAGTTAAAGTGCACTTTCGTTTAAGTGGGGATGTACGTTCCCATTTTGAAAAAGTGAATTTTCATTGTAGGAAAGTACACCCATATGTATGTGTATATATATATATATATATATATATATATATATATATATATATATATATATATATATGAGCACTACAGAATCCTGAAAGCCCCAAATCCTGAAGCCCAAAATCCTGAGACCAAAATCCTGAAAGTTCAAAATCCTGAAAACACCAACACTTACCATATTCCAGCACAAGTACATACAGAAACAAATAAAACACAAGCCATATTACTCTTCTCCAAGTATTAGCATATGGGCAAGCACCCCTGCACCCCCCATGTGGGGGGCTGCACCCCCACACCCCCTGCTGCTTAAATATATCAACTCTGAGATTGCACTTAGTGTACTGAAGTGCAATCTTGGAGATGTTATATTTAAGTAGCAGGGGGTGTGGGGGAGTAGGGGGTGCTTGCCCCCTTGCATATAGCTGAAGGGTAATATGTTTCTATATGTACTTGCGCTGGAATACAGTTAAGTGTTGGTATCCTGTGCCTTTTCAGGATTTTGAGTTTTCAAGATTTTGAGTTTTCAGGATTTTGGTCTTTAGGACTTTGGGCTTTCCATATATATATATATATATATATACACACACACACACACACACACATATATCCTGCTACTTATCCCTTTATTAACAGCTTGTAATG
Organism: Protopterus annectens; assembly: GCF_019279795.1. NCBI lineage: Eukaryota > Metazoa > Chordata > Ceratodontiformes > Protopteridae > Protopterus > Protopterus annectens. The sequence continues at coordinate 512,865,191 of NC_056737.1, read as the reverse complement.
TCCTGGACTCAGTTAAAACGATACCAGAGGTGGTCTTTCATTTAACAGCCCCCTGTCCCTTTCTGTTTGCCGATACTGCATCATCAATTTCTGACACGGAAAGTAGCCTGTATACTGCAGTCCAAACTTCTACTTAGACTCATCCCACTCTTATTATTTTTCCTCTCTAGTTATATCTTCCCAAACCCTTGTTTTCTTGTTTATTTTTCTCCAATAAATTTCAGCCACCTCTTGTCTAATTTCTGTACCCCAACTTGCAGTCATCCCTATGGCTAAACTCTCCTTTCTCCAGTCTCATGTTGGCTTAGTTCTTAAGAGTTCATTCAGCTGCTTTATAAATATAATATTATGTGTTGTTGTTGTTATTCTCTTTAAGGACATGCATCCAAAATCGTATTCGCTTCTTGCTTATTGAACCCTCAAGCCCCTCACCTTTTCAACATCATCTTTTTCCATTTTGAATTATAACCTTCTACTTGTGTTATGCATATGGGCCTTATAATTGCATAGCTCTAAAATATCCCTTCTAATCAGATAATCCTAAACCATCTTGTTCTATGGACAGAATCAACTTATCACACTTAACTCTTGCCCTCTTTCCTTCCCAAATAAATTCCTTCAGTTCTTTATGGTCCACCCCTTCTTCTCTGTTTAATAAAAATATGTTTGACCTAAAAGTAAAGGGACTAGAAACATTTTCATTACATGTATTTTACTGTACATATCCATAATTGAGAGCTTCCAGTTTCTCCATTTTTCTGTTATCTTTTTTTAGTCTCTTGCCATATACTCTTAGCTGCCATAATACAACCTTTTTTAATCCATGCACCTAAATACTTCATCATATCATGTCCCTATAAATATGGCTATTGCTGAACTAATTTGTCTATGGGTACACAGTTTACTGCTATAGCCTTTGTTCGTCATTTATTTTATATCATGAAGTTCTGGAGAAGTCCCACTCAGGGACAAAAGACCTTAACTGTCTGTAATAAATCTGTGGAGTTTTATCTGGACTGTTGCTATTTTTTCCAGATTTGTGGTATGGTTATTAGTTGGATTCAGGTCTATATTAGAACATTGAAAGTTTAAGAGTTCGAATCGCTAAAGATCAACTTTTATTGATCGAACTATTAACATTTTGAATGCTCAGAAAAATAAATTAAAAACAAAAAAAGAAAATCTAAAGGGTGTAGGCAGGGAGGCAAGCACCCCCCATACTCCCCGCTACTTAAATATACCAACTCCGAGACCACACTACATTGAAGTAAATGGAAATCTCCCCATACGGAGATTTCCATTTGCCCATTTGATGTTCTGTAATTTCGCTATTCTCGTGTCGACAGTGTCGGATTTGACATTGTCGGATTTCGAGAATATAATATAGACCCGTTGGATTCTTGTTTGTTTAACTTTTCTTGATTACCATGCCAGTTTTACCTTTGAATTTGAGAGTCCCTTTTTTCCTTGCTAATTGCTCTAAATATAAAATAAATGGCAAAGAGAAAAGAGGACACCCCTGCCTTGTCCCTCTGTTTGAACACAGCCTGTGGGAGAGGAACCATCCCACCTTAATTCTTGCCTCTGAGCCTTATTAAATTCTCCTAATCAACACTATTATTCTATCTGGGAACATAATTGCTACCATTACCCTATTCATAATATCCCTGTTCACTCTATTGAATTCCTTCACTGTGTCAAGACCCACAAACAGTAACTGTATTTTCTTATTCTCTACTTTCTAATGGATCATTACGGTTCTGTTGATGTTGTCAGATGTTTGCTTCCCCTAAACAAACTGCAGTGATCCATATGTATCAATTTTGGCAACATTTTTGCCATTGCGTTAGTTAATACAGACATAAACATTTTGGGGTAAAACAGTCACCATAGCTTTTCCCAAGATGCTGGTACTCTGCCCTCAGTGCGTGCCCGTGCGTGCACGCATGCACACACACGCACACACACACACACACACACACACACACACACACACACACACACACACACACACACACACACACACACACACACACACACACGTTTATCATATTGCTAAACAAACCCTCCCAGATCTTTATCACTTTCCTCCCTCCCAGTTTCCAAACTTCCACAGGAGTACCATCTGTTCCTGGTGATTTTCCTATTGATTGGGGATAAATCCACCAATTTATCTCATTACTTCCTGTCTTAGCTATCAGTTGAATACAGTATTAGTTGAATTCAATGCACTGAAGAAGAGTTTGGTTTTACTTGAAAGCTTTGCTGCTGTTTTTATCTCTACATTTTGTATTAAAGTCTTGATGGTTGAGCCCTGTGTTTGTTTTTTTTTTTTTTTTCCTGTGGACTATATATGTTTACATTTGGGCTCATGCAGACACCATTGAGAGCTTTATTTGATTATTCAGCTATTAGTTGCTGAGGTTTATCTTCCTCTAACCTTAGTATAATTAAGTTTTCCATAATTATTTCCATGTGTGCCTTTTCTTAGTTTCCACATTTCCTTGCTTTATACAGATCATTATCATAACAATTCCAAAATATCTCTAATACCTCTATAGGTTCTCTGGTAATTTTTTGCTGTTGCAGGCTCCCTTAGTTTGGAAGCAATTTTTTCTACTTTCTGTTGCCTAAAGTCAATGTGCTAAAAGTTTTTCTGCTCTGGAGTTGTTACCAAAAAAATGTTGCTTAAGAGCAACTTTTCTAGACTCATGCATATTATCCAAATAATTCTTATTTTCCCTTTAGCACTTTCTAAATGTTCCCCCTGTTCTTGCTTTGTGAGATTCCCTTCATTTTGCAATACTTTAACCTTTGTCAACCCTTCTAAATTATTCATATCACTTTTCCCCATATCTCTTTCTGTCATATTTCTGCCATGTTTTTAGACTTCATTTTCATATTATCATACGCATTAGCTATCTCTTCTGAAGAAATTTCTATCTTTAATCATTTTGAATTATTTCCACTAACCATTCGTTAAATTTCTCACTCTTTACCGGGTAAGTGGGAAAGTAACAGAATCTCATTTGTATTCATTATCCTGCATATTTATATTAATTTTTATTGGTGCATTGTCTGAAATAGTTATTGGATATGTGTTAAATCTTCCAGTTAAATGCACATGCTACTGTTAGATATAATTTCTATCCAGTCTAACCCAGTTCTTGTACTTTAGGGAATAATATGTAACTTATGTCTGGGTTCCAACTACTGAATTCACATCTTCCATACTAAACATTCTCATATATCTTTTTCAGAAATCTACTACTCTTTTCTTATGTTTTCCCTTCTGGTCCTCCTGAAATGTCCTCACCATTGCAAATCAGATTCCAGTCCCTACCTACAAATAATATTTCCTGCTGAAAGCTGATTATTTCTCCCCAAATTATCTTAAGTTCCATTAACAGCAGTTTTAGTCATAATATAAATGCATGGCAGTGCCCCCCCCACCCCACCAGTAACACCTTACTACTAGAAATCCACCATTAGAAAAAGAATACAAGGCATAACAGACCTGACTTATACAGAACACCTTAAAGCCCTTTCACTTTACTCAGTCTCTGCTAGATTGCTATGTCTGGTCTGCAAGGCATTCGCAGCCCCCACTCTTATGAATATCCTGCATATTTATAAGTCAAACATAATAGAAACAAAAGGTCTAGGGACCAGAATCTTATCTGTGACTTAAACAGAACATGCTGAAGAGACAGATATGTGTCTGAGAGATTTCCCTCCTATGGAACAGGCTTCCCATCCATGTGAAGCTGAGTTACTCTATTACCAAATTTAAGCAGAACCTACACCAGTGGATGGAGAAAAGGAAATTTACTCTGGACCTGGCACCCATGTCTCTTCAGGACCAAGTTAGGTTATAAATGCCTGGCTCTCAGTGTCCTACTGGGATACATGGCAACATTATTATTTCATGGAAACTTGGTTAGCTCAGAAGGAACCACTGGGTCATTAGCCTATGAATTTTTAAGAAGAAACATTCATGTGCCAATCTACAAGAAGAAAAGGGGCATTCATATCTGGGGACTGGACAACAGTATGTAGGGTGTGACTGATAAGGGAATACAGAAAGTAGTAGAAAGTAAGATGGAAGAGAAGCAGTTCATACTGATCTGATGTTTACAGTGAGACAAATAGTGGAAAGGAAGGTAGAGAGGAGGAAAGGGACAAATGGGCAGTCCTAGATTTGGAGAATGTATGGGACAAGGTGTCAAGGAAGCTGATTTTGGCAATACTGTCATGGTTCAAACTCCTAGAAATATAAGTAGAATTTGTACAAGCTATATACAAGCTTCTCATTAGGAGTGGATGTGCCTCAAGTTTGAGCTCTAAGCCCACTCCTGTTCAAGTAGTGATGGACATTACCAAACAGGTAAGAGAGTACAGATCAATAAAGCAACTATATGTAGGTGATGTTCAGCATCTGGTTATACTGTCACAAGAACTTAATCAAATGATAGGGGACTGCAATGCAATCCTTAAGGCATATGGGATGAATCTGAGTACAGATGAGACAGTGATCATATTAGCAAATAGGGGTAACCAGATGAAGATGAAAACTGAGATACAAGGGGAAATAGTGAAACAGGCTAACACCTTCAAGTATCGGACTGGAAAGTCGATCCTATGGTATGGACCATATAACGTTCACACACATACGCACACGCACACGCACACACTCATACACATATATATAAATATATATATACATATAGATATATATAGTATAGATATATATATATATATATATATATATATATATATATATATAGAGAGAGAGAGAGACAAACACACACACACATACACACACACATTGATATACGTGCGCGGACACACATGTGTGTGTGTATATGTATATATATATATATATATATATATATATATATATATATATATATACACACACACACACATATATATGTATGTATATATATATATATATATATATATATATATGCAAAATGCATGTGTGTGTGTGTGTGTGTGTGTGCACCCATGCCCATGTGTATGATTATTTATATTCTGTTAAAATGACTCCTGTGGGAGGATACTTTCAGGTGGTCATTTCTGACCATATTCTCTGTGTCATTTTTTTAGTTCAACAGGCTGTGCAATAGTGAGAAACGCATCACATTCAACACTGATAATTTTTTCTGGGAGCACATCCCTATGTCTGTCATAATACCTTCTGCAAGAGGATTGATCTTTGATTAAATGCCAGATTAAAATAAAAAATGGATATTCCAAATAAGGTGATAACTAATGCCATGCCAAAGAAGGATGGCCGGCTATTGTTGTAACTTTGGAAGAATGGCTGACCAGGGAAAATTCCTTGAAAGAATTATGACCAGTATTATTACACAAGTGTAGAAGAGCCCATTGCTAAAGTAGGAGAGCTCCATATGGAGGGCTGTGTGTCAGAGGTGAATTACCCTGTTGAACACATCTAAGCCACATACTCCAAAGCTAATAAATTCCAAAAGACACTACAATAACAATGATGAGAACACCTGGACTGACCCCACCCCTTGATGTCTCATCTTTTCAGGGAAGAAGTTTCTTGAGAACTAAAAAATTCTGAAATTCGGTGATTAAAATCAATTATTATTTAAAGGGTGTGATACAGAACAGGAATTTGGTATGCTGCATAGGTATGTTTTTTGTTATCTGCACTTTTTGCATGCATCAAAAGTTTATTTTCATCTTTAGTGCATCATTAACAGTGTATTTATAGGTTTGCTAAGTTAGCAAACGTAATAAAATTCTCCTAAATCCATTATATGTATGCTACTTGCTAATCACTAAAAAGTCCACATACTACGCATACAAAACATGGCAGACATAGCCTGTGAATACTGCCTTCCAGTAAAAACAACCCCAATACCACAAAACTATGTTTACTTTAAAACAAAAAAATAATTAAATGCAAGTTAAAATATGGACCCCAACTCCTTTTTACTTCAATATAAAACAGTAACTTTATATGCACACACTATATACAAAAACACAACCCCCCCCCCAAAAAAAAACTGACAATTTAAATACAGTTTGAAACAAAATTTATTTTTGAAATAAAAAAAAATCTGAATTAAAAAAAAATCAGTGTAAATAAGACAGTGATCACAACTAGCCAGTCAGAAAAAGGCAGTGCTAGTTAAAAGGAAGCAGTTCTGTTTACCAAACTAACATTAAACTTAGTAAAATACGTAACTAAACTGTAAACTAAGAAATATTTACATAATCCTCACTACACTACACATCAAAAGATAACTGTCATTGCAGAGAGGGGGAAAAGGAAACAATTAAAGCATACCTTAATAGCCCAAATTGGTAGCATAGAAGAAATAAAGCCCTGACTACAGCTCAAGGCAGACGATTTTTGACTAGTAGCTTGGGCAGTTGATGGCACAAGTTGGAGAAGATAGGTGTGTCCTTCCTGGAAGTAGTGAACAATTTATTCTTGCAGGGTTTGCACAGAGGCTGCAATGACAGGGCCTTACCAGGGAGTTGAAGTGCATCATGCAGCTGGGTGGGGCTGGTTCAGGAGGATGTGGGTGTGACCTCCCAAAAAACAAACCCCTGTCAGCACAGGTATGGGAATATGCATACATGAAGTGAGGGGTATGGACAGCTCTCTTGTTGGGGGTATGTATGCATGAACTGAGGAGGTATCGACAGCTGTCTTGGTGTGAGTATGCATCCATGAACTCGAGGTGGTATGGACAGCTCTCAAGTTCGGTGTATGCATGCATGAACTGAGGGGGTAAGGATAGCTCTCAAGGTGGGAGTATGCATGGATGAACTGAGGGTGTATGGACAGCTCTCAAGGTAGGAGTATGCATACATGAACTGAGGGGCTGTGGACATCTGTCTTGATGCGAGTATGCATGCATGAACTGAGGGTGTATGGCCTGTCTCTTGGAGGGGGTATGCATGCATGAACTGAGGAGATGTGGGCAGCTGTCTTGGTGTGAGTATGAATAAATGAACTCAGGGGGTATGGACAGCTCTCGAGGGGGGAGTATGCATGCATGAACTGAGGGGTTATGGACAGTTCTCAAGGTAGGAGCATGCATGCATGAACTGAGGGTGATATGGACAGCTCTTAAAGTGTGAGTGGGCATGCACGAGCTGAGGGGGTATGGGTAGCTCTGTTGTTGATGCAGGTGTTGACATCTTCTTGGAGTGATGGATGTTTGGTTCCTTAATGAAAAATACACTCATTGTTGTGATACCACTGAGAGCACAAAGCACCCATGTAGCTGCCTAGATGAAGGCCCCATAGAGGTTTGGTGGTTGGCAAGGGCAGTGGAAACAAATGATATAGTAAAAAAGTACCTCAGAACCAGAGTGAAAAGCTAACCATGAGGCACACTATTTATGAAAACCTGAAGAAATAAAAACCCTATTCACTAGGGCTTATGCAATTTTTGAAGACCATTGAAATCAGAAACAGTAATTCAGAACCCAAAAACAGAAACAAATAAATAGAATGTATGTGTGTGTTGGGGAGATCTGATTTCTATAATAAATTAAACACTTTATACTGTGGGATTCCTAACTTGATTCAGAACTTGTGGTTTTGGTACTCTTCTCAAAACATATTTCTTAAACCTACAGTGCAAAATATTTTATTACATAAGACTCCCTTTTTTCCCCCTATACATGTTTATCCTAATGGTAAACTACATATACAGTGTGTATTCAAACCAGTCGATTCAGTTTTATGTACACTCTTGGTACACCATTAAATAAAACATGTTTATACTGTGATGCATCATCAATAAGTTGTGAACATCCACATAGTAGATAATGTTTATGTGCACTCCTGCTGCACCATTAAATGGAGCTTGTTTACACTCAGGAATATCAACAACGCTTTGTCAACATCCACATGGTAGTTATTGTTTTATGTATGCTCTTAGTGTGCCATTAAATGAAGTTTATTTACACTCAGGTATATCAACAACGCTTTGTCAACATCCACATAGTAGTTATTGTTTTATGTATGCTCTTAGTGTGTCATTAAATTAAGTTTATTTACACTCAGGTATATCAACAATGCTTTGTCAACATCCACATAGTAGATATTGTTTTATGTATGCTCTTAGTGTGCCATTAAATTAAGCTTATTTACTTACACTCTGGTGCATCCTCAACAACCTGTCAACATCCTTGGTATTCCATCAAATCAAGTTAAGTTCCTCCAAGCCTTCCTTATTCGACCAAATTTATCTCTTGTATCCCCCCACATTCAGTAGCAAACCCTGCCTATTACTACCCACTCAATGACATTAATGTATACTTAATGAGGAACTCATTAGTATTCATCAGGTGATCCATCCATTGAGAGTTTCATAAATTGTATTGTTCACACAATGCATGTTGATGCAAAACATGCTGTTCTATTAATATATGAAGTGAATTAAAGCAAAATTATAATATTGCCCCTGAATTTTGGCCTTTGTCTGACCTAATTTTCTAGACACCATACACACACACACACACACACACACACACACACACACACACACACACACACACACACACATATATATATATATATATATATGTAAACATGCACACACACACACACACACACACACACACACACACACACACACACACACACACACACACACACACACACACTACTACACTGTTTTTTTTACTCTATTTGTAGCTGAATTATATTCTCCAATTCACTTTTATTTATTTATTTATTGCATTTGTTAACTGGGAAATAGTCTGACTGGGCCAGGAGCCTGTTTTCACAGGAGGCACAGGGAGAAAAGCTCCAGAAACAGTACCATATTTACAAATAATGTTAAAACAGAACACAAATCAAGTACAGACTTAAACACAGAACTTGAAAAATAATTGGTCAAAAACAGTAAAAAAAATACTTGTATTGTAGAGTTGTAGATTGTATAGGCTAGGAAATGAATCAGTGTACATTTTGTGTACCATGTAACATAATTGTGAAGTAACAGTGTACGTTATGTATACAGTGAAGTATACCTAGAGGTGCCAACAGGATTTAAGAGTAGTGTGGTTCATAAGAGCCAAGATCCGATAGTGAAGCAGAGAGAAGTTGTGGTAAGAAGATATAGTTCAGGAAAAGAGCTGAAGAGTGAGATGGTAGAGGCAGGAAGTGGAATTTGAGGGGGATAGGAGGAGTTATCCTGGATTATGACAGGAGCACAACCAATGACTGGCTAAGTAGTTATTTAGGAGTTGTTTGAACTCATGATAGCTTGGCTTTTAGCAATAGATTGAAGAAGGTTATTCCAAAGTTCGGCAATTTTGTTAGAATAGAGGCAGTCACCATGATAGTTGTGGGAGGGCATAACCGTTAATATTAGTTTGTCAGAGGATCTAAAGGGCCTGAGATTGTAACTAGGTTGGACTAGATTTGAAAGAGCAGGGCACTTGTTAGATTGGTGGACTAATTTGCAGACCATGGAAAGCTGATTGAGAGCTAAAAGATTGGGGAGTTCAAGCCAATTTTGCTGTGAGAGTACAGTATAGTGGTGAGTCCTGTGTGGGAGATTAGTGGCAAATTTGGCAATTTTGTTGTAACAAGGTTCTAGATTATTGAGGTTTCCTTGTGCCCATTATTTCAGAGTAGAGGTTCAAAATCAGCCAAATCTTAAAGCTAGAAACTACCCGTCCTTCTAACTTTCTGTTTACACATTTAGAACACAGTTTTGTCACATCTTCTCCAGCACACTACAGCAAAATAAATCATGTAGCAGCAGACTAATGACAAATAAGGGATCCAATAGCAACACTGAGAGATAATATCCCCATTGGTGTACCACTTTCTGCCTCAAGCCAATGATCTATGTTAACTTGAGGTTTTACACCTAAAAATAAAGAGGGGGCATGTCGCACATAGAATCTTAACTCAACGTTCAATAGAAAAGTTTGTGGGAATGAAAGCAAAACAATTCCAAAAATTAGAACAGCACACCAGAGTTATCTGAAATGTGTCTGTGCTGATGTTGTCAGAATGCATGCAGAGGTATTATGTTGTCTTTGGCTGAACGTTTGCGTTGAGTAACTAGGCTTTTAAAGCTCACTGCAATTACTTTCGTTAGCACCATAACGTACGTGGGAAGGTGGAGCAGACATCAGCGTATTAACCCAAAATTACATGAAGCTAATTTCTCAGACAAAAGTGACCAAATAAAGACAATAAATAAATGTTTATATTATATTATATATACATTATAAAATATACCAGTATATTGTAATAAGTACTGCAGTCACTGTGCTTGGCATATACCTCTCAATTTATGTTTGTTTAAATTCTGGACTAAGCCAAAAATCAGGAAAAGTTTTTAAACATTACAGTGATTCACTTAAAATGTTTGTAGAACAACAGTTTTTGCATCAACAGGCATTTTCTAAGGAGTAAGGAGTAACGTGTATTTACATACCTGTCAATCATTCTAATATATGTGTGATATCATTGCCAAATCTGCATGTCTGTCAGTCATGCATTATTTGCATATGGCATCATGCTCCCTTCAGCTGTCAATAACCGAGGACATGCTCACTCCTGCTCAGTTCTGCTGGAGGGTTTCAAAAGATAAGTATTACCATTTATTTTAGTCATTAAAAACTAATTTCACGCACTGCATACAAAAACAAACATATGTACTCTAACCCACAGAAAGCAAACCTCTAAACACAAATATGTATTTCACTTAATAAAATAAATAAATAAATTAAACAAAATGAATAAATAAAGTAAATCTTTGATGAAATTTCTTTCAGTTCTACTAGAAAGAAGCAAGTTTATGGACTGCTATGGTAAGGTCATGGGCAAATAGGTCAAGGCCAAAATGACATCACATTATTTACATGTAGTTATTATGCAGACCTGATATGACAAATTATGACAATTAAAATGTATCTTTACCAGCATCATTACAATTTAAAACATTTAGTGAATTCACTTGCAGAATTCCTTGGCATAAATTACATGCTATGTCAGTGCACCCTTGCTGAAGTTTATCACAGTAAACCAGTGTGTATGGTTGTTTTTGCTGTTTGCAAAAAAACCTGTATTCAGATTTCTTGCTCTACAATGACATATATCTGTGACTAGTGTAGGCTGCAGTCATTTTGATTGCAACCTTTTTGCTACCAAACTTACCATAGCATTCTAAGTTTGCATATTCTACACACAAAATACACACACACACACACACACACACACACACACACACACACACACACACACACACACACACACACACACACACACACACACACACACACACACACACACACACACACACACACACACACACACACACACACACACACACACACACACACACACACACACACACACACACACACACACACACACACACACACACACACACACACACACACGAGCGTGCGAGCGGAAGCATTGTAACTAACCAAACAGAATCCAGTATTACTTGCAGAATTATCCTTATTCCAGTTGTCTGTACCAACTAACTAGAAAAGTATAACTGCATTGTAAAAACTGACAAATCCTAGAACACACCTCACTACACAATTTAAGTATATGAGAAATGAACTGTCTGGTACTACAAAAGAAAACTGTTACAAATGTCTCTAGAAACTGCCGAAGAACACTCCATTCAGTGAAATGCCTGCAAACTACATAAAGTGTTGTTCAGCAGCAATTAACTTAGCCCCTAAACCTCAGAACTCCATCAAGTTATATGGAGATATAGACAGATACATATTTATCAATATATGCATCTATCTATTTTATAAATATATATATCAGCAAAAGAAAGTATTGAGAAATCCAGCAATGAAATTATTTCTTCAGGTAATAGGATTTATTCCAAACAGTCCATTTAAAAGTATAAATGAACTGGGTTCAGTAATCATCTTCCTGGATTTGCAGATGTATGAGTTTATGTCCATCAACTGAAAAGCAAGAGATCATCTACACTTGTATTAAAACAAAAACAACAACAGAAAAAAAAATACTGAAAAGTTTTCTTTTGTAATCCTTGGAATAAAATCATTCAAGCCAAATATTTTTGAACAGTTAGTACCAAGGAGAGTGTTTTTGTAAGGTAAAATGTAGGGCTGCTTTTAAGGGTAGGGTTAGGGTCGGCATGCTGCTGAACTGGTTAAATTGCCTTTCTTCAAAACAGAATCTGTACCATTACTTGTACTGTGTGTTCTTGATGGCAACCCATTCTAGATGTTCCTGGTTTAAGTTGGTAGTAGAAGAGAAAAGACTTTCTTGAGGTGTTAGGGTTTTCTCTATTCAGAAATGTGATATATTTGTTTACTTTTCATTCTTTGATGTTAAAATTTGGGTGCCAAGGATATGAGACATCAAATTTTCTTAATGTCATCATGGAGTGTTAGTGAGTTTTGGCATAAATTTATGTACAAACCATAGCAGGGCAACCCCCCCCCCCACACACACACACAACCTAGTTATGGAGAGCTTCATCCCTTACACACACGCACATAGACACACACACACACACACACACACACACACGCATCCCACTTACATGTAACACTTTCAGGAATGAAAATACTCACTGAAGAGGCAGAGAATTACAAATCCGTCCACTTTAGCAAGGTTTTCTGATTTCAGGAGATGGTATATATAATTAGGAGATGGGGGGGGGGCTCCATCATATGGGATGCAGGGAAGCTTTCCACCATGCATAAGTGTTCTGCTTTGTCAGTTTGGTTTTGATGAAAGTGTTCTGAGTATTAAGTCAATGAGGAATTTCTTTTGAGTTTCGCTTCAGTAAATACTAGTTAACAAAATACATTCAAGTAGTACCAATAAATGAGAATGAAAAAAAAAAAAAAATATATATATATATATATATATATATATATATATATATATATATATATATACCTGAATTTAAGTTAGGATATGTGTTACTCTAGTTTGTCATCAAATCATTTTTATCCTTGAAAGTTGATTAATCCGAAATACTTCTCTTCAGACACTATTTCTATATTAATAGTAACATTTATTTCTAATACTGTCTATTCTACTCTGATTGTTCTGTCTTAAAGTAATAATACTGTATGTACCTTTAATGCTAGAGCTCTCTCTGTCTCTCTGTCATTTGGTGCCTGTGAAATTTCATTTCCTTACATGTGACTGCCTAGGATAACAGTGTCAGGAGCTTTTCAAGAACAATGATTGTGGGGTAACATCCTGCCTAGAAAGCACCTCATTGATCTGATAGCTGTTATCTTTTAGATCCAGCCCTATTTTTATCATGTTAAGAAAAAGAAGAGTGATAGAGAGTGAATGACAGAGAGTTATTAGTATTCTGCAAAATACTGAAAATCAAAGGTTATTTACAGGGACTCAGTGTGTAACTTGAAAAGTACTCCCCCTTCTCACACAGCATGTCAAAATAACATATAGTTAAAAGGGGGAAAGTAATGCTACAGTATCAAACACTTCAGATAGAACAACATAAGCATTAAGTTCGCATTTAAAGTTGTTTATTTGTACATTTATATTTTGGTAATTATTTTCTGCAGATGATTGGGTTGCAAACTTCTACAGTCTTTCAGAAGCAGTGCTATTAACTATGAAATGCTACATTATATAGCATGACGTGGTGGAGAATAACGCATTAGTACCTATCTAATGATCCCATACTGCATAGTTAATAATTATTAATTGTATCACCCATTTTTTTTCTGCAGCTGTCATTTATCTGGTGTCCTCGTAAATGAAACTAAAGAGTCGTAGTTCATGTTTTCGTACAAAAAAGGCAAGAGTCAGAGCTGGATGTGGCAGAGTTAAAGATGTTAAGAATTGCACTGGGTGTGACGAGGGTAGACAGGATTAGGAATAAGTATATTAGATGGTCAGCCCAGGTTGGAAGGTTTGGAGACAAAGCCAGAGAGGTGAAATTATGTTGGTTTGGACATGTGCTGAGGGGGGGATGCTCGGTATATTGGGAAAAGGATGCTAAGGATGAAGCTGCCAGGTAACAGGAAAAGAGGGAGGCCTAAGATAAGGTTTATGGATGTGGTGAGAGAGGACATGCAGGTGGTTGGTGTGATAGAGAAAGATGCAGAGGGCAGGAAGAAATGGAAACAGATGATCCGCTGTGGCGACCCCTAACAGGAAAAGCTGAAAGAAAAAGAAGAAGAAGATCTTCTATGTAGCTGTTATTCTTCAAAAGATTACTTTTAATAGCGGAATTGAATTAAGTAGTTACTTTGATTCTTGTTCCAACTTTTTCTAACTCTGTTATTTTTCTTTGATATATTTTCATATTTCATTGCACTAATCATGCATTAAATTATTCACCTGTATCTTCTGTCTCCCCTCCCCTACTTCCATTCTTAAAGGGTAAAATAGTTAAAGTCCACGGTTCAAGGTTCATAGTTCCTTTCTTCTAACCCATTTATTTATTTATTTTTTTATTTTACATTTCTTGACTGGGCTAGTCTAGCTGGATATATGTCCATTTTCAGCAGAGGCCCGTGGAGAAAAGCTCCACACATTTCAAATAAAGTTCACATCTACAGAAGTACATAGTTAGAATCCAAATACATTTTGTTGTAAAGAAAAGAGAAATAATAAGAGGTTGCAAATTTATAAAATACATATAAAGGAGGTTATACATATTTGAATAGACTTAGTATAATTAATAAGAAGTTACATTTAATTGTTGCTAAGAATACTAGCTAAGAAAAGAAAAGAAAACAAATAGTGTAGATGTAGATAAGAAAGGAAGATAAAGGAAAATGAAATAGTTAGGCAATACATCTAGAGAGTGTTTGTAAGTTGTATGTGTGGGTTAGGGTAGGAAGGTGAACGTATGAGTGTGTAATTGTTGGATGTGTTGGTGTGCGTGCGTGCGTGCGTGCGTGCGTGTGTGTATGTGTGTGTGTGTGTGTGTGTGTGTGTGTGTGTGTGTGTGTGTGTGTGTGTGTGTGTGTGTGTGTGTGTGTGCACAGCATGGACAGTTTGGGGAACCAGCAGTCTTTGGTATGTGGAAAGGGCATGAGCTGGGAACCAAACCACAGAAACAAGCATTATTAGGCAGCAGAAATGACCAGTGAGCCACTGTGCTGTCTGTTTAAGTTGTCTTTTTTTCCATCTTCTGCATGGACAACGGAACTGTACCCATTGCTTCAGCTGTGTTGTTCTGCACAATGGCAGTATAACATTCATGTTACCTTTTTTTTCTTTTTTACTTGTACTGTTTTAAAATCCATGGGACATCTTATTTGTCTCTGTTACTACATTTTCGTTATACCTGTGACTCGTATTCATATTTACCATCACCTCAGATCTCTTCTTTGTTCTTTTCAACTTCTTCCCCAAGTGATGGCCTCTTCAATTGATGTATACCAGATGAAGTGTTTTACATACCCCTGCACTAAATATTATGTGTCTTGCTGACCATTTCTTTGTCTCTTTATATCAGTTCTATTTATCCTCAGTCCAGTTTTATTCCATTTATTTTGGTGCCATATCCAAAAAATGTTTTCTGTGATGAGCATTTAAATTAAAATATTTAGTATTGAAACCTAAACCAGTAGATGTGATATATATCGTGTACAGCTCTACGGACTTATATTCTGAACTCTGAGTGCCATTGTACAATGTACAGATTCATTTCTTCATGCTGCAGGACTGTTTTGGAAAGAGCAAAACTGTAGCAGAAATTGATCTTTCTGTTACTACCTGTAAAGGTTTGATAACTACAGAACCTTCTCATGGCATCTCATTGAGACAACTTTGATAATTTAGCTAAGTCAATTGAGAAATGAAAGGTCTTGCCCAAGCAAAGATGGATTAGTGTGATATGCGGCAATCTAGATGAAGTGAGACATTTTAGTGAAATGGGCTGCTATGGTAAACAGTATCCAACAGGAATTACATAAAAAATTACTTCTGCCTCTGCACCTACCCTGCATGGTAACAGCAGTCACAACAGCACCAAGATTAGTGTACATTCTCACTACAACAGAAGAATATATTTATAGTTATACTTAAATTGAAAAAATATAATTTAATACATACAATCACATATGCACATATTGTTTGCTGCTGTTTGCTGGTAGGGCATGTATAGCTCTCATCTGTGTAACTGATGCTGTACTAGTCATTATCCTATGTATCTATGTACACTCCATACATAGCAGATATACATTATGTATTTACATCTTCACTACTGGGATGTGTAACACTGGCTATGTCCTATTTTCAATGAAGGCATCCATAAAAAAGATGTCTAAAATGCATGCTTTATTATTCTGTCTGGATATTCAGAGCATAGCTAGTAGTTTGTAACCATGTTTCTTAATGTATGAGCTCTGAAGTGGCTAATGAATTAACTATAACCAACAGTGAAAACTGTGGCAGTATGAATATTCAAGTGTTCTTGTGGAAAAGGCATCTTCGAGTGAAAGGCTCATTAAAGCAACACCAATTTAATTATTCACTTTAGAAAATAGATGACTGCTGTTTATGACCTTCATCATGTTGATTAATCCATATACATGGTCTATTACTGAAACATCAGATTTAAGATATGTTGACCTTTTGGAAGGAGAAAGAAATTATTAGTTGATGTTAATGCTTGCCATCACCAGGTTGTGCCAGCAGTGGTTTTCGTATCACTAAGTACAGTGATGTAACTCTTGCTGGTTATTCATTTTGAGACAAATTATTTTGTACAACATTCTGCAGACAGCAACAGTTACCAAAAAAATATATATATCCCCTAGTCAAAAGTACTTGATAAAAATGAAATAAAGAACACGCAATATGAAATTACCAGCTGTTTTTAACTCTTTCATATTTAATTACTTAAGACTTCTTCAGAAAACATACAATCCAATCTAAGAGGCAAAAACAATTGGTGACTGCGTCTTGTGGGTTTTTCGTTTTATGTCCATGGGTTAAAACACTTCTTCTGGGTTTCTGTTTTGTATTCTCTTCAGGCAGCCAGATAATTGCAAGGATATATATATATATATATATATATATATATATATATATATATATATATATATATATATATATAGATAGATAGATATGAACAAAATAATGGATTTCTGTAAGTCTGCATGCCTTGTTAAACTTTTCAGCACTACCCACTCAGTAAATGTGCTTTATTCAAACTAAAAATGCAGTGTTACTATCCAGCAACTTAAAAACAAATAAGTCTGCAAATGCTTGTTTATTTATTTTCTTCTCTAGAAATTTGCAGGAATGCTACAGCAGAGTTTAACTTCCACTCAGTAATTATATCCTCTGAGTGTAAGCAAGTCATTTCTGAAGTCTTGTCTTCTTGGTCAGCCTTGAACACAGACCCTTGGATCTTAGGGATCTTAACAAGCTGGTAGAAGCTAAAATAAATTAAAATCAGTGTTAAAAGCACATAATAGACTAATACAATACAATAGTTAATAAAATGTTTTCCCTAGAAATTAGGCTGCAGTTTCTTTGGATAGGGATTTATTTTCTGAAAACGATTCATAGGCTCATATGTGATTACTAGGCTAATGACTCTAGGGGGCCTTTTTAATCTTGGCCATACTTCCCTAAATGTGCCTTACATGATTTGATACCCCAGAGTTATTTAATGGTTAAATATAGGCTCTGTCAGTAGGTAGTCAAGCATTTACAGGCTGTCTCCGTCTATAAGATGCATCTGTGCCAGACAAGGAGTACATTTACAATTCCAAAACTACTGGTCTAAGTTATGCATGAATTTGGTTAGGAAAGAACTCTGTTTCACATAGATGGGGACCCCATTCCAGAGGAGGGGTAATCTCTGAGGCACATACCTGTCCTTCCAACATATCCTATTTATGTTGCTTACGAGCTTTGATTCCCTAGGTACGGTATTTCTGATGCTATTTGTTCAGTGGATGTGCATCAGGTCTATCAGGGTGGGATCTGAGGATGTTTTGTTGGCCAGGTATTCATCACCTCACAGCAGTCTGTAGGTGAAGTCTGTTTTTAAGACAGTGAAACCTTTTCATGAAGCCTCATAATGGCATTTTTCTTGGGGTTTGTGTAAGCTCAAGTGTTTATAGCTGGATTATATTGAAGACTACTTTAAAATTTGTAATATATTATGTAATATTTGTCTTTCTCCCTCCATTGCTGACCTACAACCCTGCCTACTAAAATTGACGTTTTTATTTTGTTTTACTGTGTGCAGATGAATGACATGCTGATGTTGGGTGGATCACCACTCTCTCTGGGTTAAAGCAGTGTCCTTGCTCAGACTGTTCAAGCAATAGTGGAACATACAGTAACATAATAATATAGTGCTTTAAAGTTTTGTTTAACAAGTCACTTTTTTGATATAGCCATTTGTAACTTTAACATTTTTTTGGAAGGAAGGTGCAGTTTTTTCAGGCTGTTTAAGAAGGGTCAGAACATGTAGAAGAGTCATTTTGTTGCATTAGTCTATACACCACCCCTTTTTTTCCATTTTCCCTATGGGGTCAGGGTGCCACTTCTACTGTGAGAATCACCTAGAGCCAAGGTTCACACTGCTGATTGGCTAGCCCTGTCTCAGTTTTTCTTCCATACCATTCACACGCATGTACACTCACACTTACAGCCCATTTAGAGTGTTCAGTCCACCTAATACATGTCTTTGGAGTGTGAGAGGAAAGTGGAGCATCTGGAGAATACCCACGTGAAGTGAACACATGCAAACTACATAAAGAAGTTACCCCACCTGAGAAGTGAACTGGAAAACATTTTATTGTGAGAGAGCAATGCTATCCACTGCACCACTGTGTTACTCACCCAAAATGAGAAAAGTGAAAAAAAGGTAACTTTTCTTGCATTATGTATTTGAAATGTTGACAGGGAAGAGAGGAGTAATTTCCTTGATCAATTTATTCCTGCAAGGTGAGGATGTGTAGTCTTTTGCACTCAGGTTCTAGGCATTTACTTTTGTTGCTGTATCCATTTGCAATTTTTGAGACTTTTCTTGGGTAAGAGGTCCAGATTCCTTTTTCAGACTGCTTAATTAAAGTCCGAACATGTAGTAATTTGCTGTACAATAGTTTTATTTAAGTCCTATTAAAGTTCTAAAGAGTCACTTTTGCTAGTGCTTGGGAGGTGAATTTCTTAACATCCTTGCCTCAAACATATAACAAGTTGGTTATGATGAAAGACCAAGTCATACTCCTCCACATTATGTAAACACACTTCCTAGGCCTATGTCTGCCAAGTTAAGATAGTCAAAAGGCTCCAGTTAAACACAGTTTCCTTTTTTTACATGCTCCTTTATCTTAATGCATGTATATTTTAAGGTTGCATGGAGGTCAGTAAAGTAAAATAAACATATTGAGGTCACTTACTCACAGTGCAGTCTGTTTCTAGTAATAGCAGAAGAAATGAAGTTAAATTTCTAAAAAAGAATATTAGCTTTAAGTCAGCAAATTACTAATGCCCTCACTTTGTTTCAGTAATTCAGCTGGCTTTCATACATTTCCTGTTTAATAACTCAGTGGCTCCTTTTGACTTTCCCCGTTCTGGGCTCTTAAAGAAATGGACAGAATCTGCAGATTCACAACTGCTGAGTACAGACTCTGCAGATTCACAACTGTTGATTTTTATTTATTGCAGAGGTTTAAGGCTGGGTTTAACTTACTCAGTCTCCTTTTGTCATATTATAGTTTTGAGACAGCTGGCAGGCAATGCTCATAGACTGAAAATGAGAAGTTGTCCTTAACGGGTTTACATGACCAACATAAAATTCTCAGAAGTTATGTTACTACCCATGGCAGACACCAGCCACTGTGGACTACACTGCACAAAGACAAGAAGGAGGGGAAAGGTCAGTGTTTGCTTTTTTGCAGTTTCCTGAGATTATGCAGCCTTTAAGGCAAAAATTAAAAAAAAAAAAATTGAGTACTAAGTGTTGCAAGCCGGGTGCTGCGGGTAGACCTGACTCTCTGCAAGACACATAAGTCATCTATTGTACAATATTATTTGTATAAATGTGCACATTTTTGCAGTTGTTGCCATTTGATAAGATGCATTTTATAACATGCAGTTTGACAGACTGTACTTCAGTTAGATGGAACACATTAAGCTAAAGGCTAGATACATGAGAAAAAAAAAGGTTTGACTCCTCTGTAACAGAAGGGTGCAGGGGTATGCAGATATAAAATGTGAGATGCCATAAAAACGTAGATGAGAAGGTAGTAAAAGGGCAGTTGTATGCATTGTCTAAACCAAATGTCTGGTTATACTGGGGGTTGGTTTACTGCATTTGGTTAATTTCAAAAGAATGCCTATTTCATGCTTTAAGGAGATAATGTTATACGTTTCAAACCAGTGTCTATTTAAGTGTTTGAACTTTTCCCATTCATTTGTTTTAGAGTTTCTAAAGGTTATTGACAGCATTTTCAGAGTTATGCATGTTTAAAAATGCTGAGCTTCAGTGGAGCACCATTTTTGCTCACTGTTGACTTGAAAATAATTAATCCATGGGATTATGTTCATATTACCATTTGAACTGAAGAGCTGGAGTCTCACATGTGATATGCTAATATGTAAAATCTTTGTGCTTTTCAATAATAACTAGAAGTTAAATTGTTCAAATCAAACATAACACAGTGTGATTTGAGAGAAATGTGCATGACTTTTTTTGGAAAGTGTATGCAGTTTGCAGTTCTTGAAAACAGAGCTTTTGTCTGGTTTGACATGAAATGTTTAGGAACTACACATCCAATGGATGTGCAAACCAGTGTTAACAATCCCAGAAATCTTAACAGCTAATAATAAGCCTCACCAGAGTGGATGTGAAGTGACACCTAACACAGTGTAAGTGGCAT